>NW_009223593.1:13367-14156 GCF_000690835.1 Fulmarus glacialis | reverse complement strand
AGCACTTATTTTCAGTGTAGACTAAGCCTTGGTCTGCTCTAACCTGGTTGAGATTTTACTGAGATTGTGTTTACCAGTGGGATTGCTGTATTTAAACCTAAAACACTTGAGAGGCTAGATTAAGTGGTTTGCTTTCAATATTTGTAAGTAACAGCAGTAATGAAAAGTGTCCATGCAGTGTGTAGTGATACATGTGGTGAAGAATGTCCACGCCTGTTTTACAAAAGCAAATACTTGGATTGTGCTAAGTATATATTTAAAAGTAAAATTACTGATAGCACAAAATGTCAGGAATATTGAGGGACAGTGGGCTGGCTGTCCAGTGAGAGCATTAACATAACGAAAGGTCCTTTCAAAGCTCAAGCATTTGAGGGAACAGAAGAAAAATGTAGGCTTGACTGTACAAACCAGTGGATTTTTCTGGCATTCCTCTAGCTATCTCAATAAATTAGAAAGCTGACTCTGTGGGCAGTTATCAGCAACCAGCCGTAGCTTCTGTATCACTGTAGGAATTCAAAATTGCTTTTTTTTTAATTCTAAAAATCCAATATTTTCTCTTTATTGGCTGCTAGGCTGAGACACACAAGAAGCTTAGGCAACGCCTAGCCTCTAAGCGTCTTCTCCATAAGCACTTTTCTGTCTGGTATGAGTGTTCCCCACCTTGAGGTGAACTAGGGAGGACAAGGCTATAATCTTCCATGCCACCTGAAGCTGTTAAAGTGCTGATACAAAGGATATTAGGGTTGCCATGGCAGAATGTAGTTGTTGGGAACTTAACATTCGGCGGGG
>NW_009223593.1:0-13344 GCF_000690835.1 Fulmarus glacialis | reverse complement strand
CTACCTCTCAGGCCAACCACTGTCAAGGACAACAGCTACCGTCAGGTCAATGTTCTCTTTATATATAGTGCTAACTAAATTTAGCGTTAAATCTGCTGTGAAAATTTACAGCTTGTAATATTTACCTGACAGGCGTCCAGACCCTCTTGTTCAAATATATAGTTCCTTAAATTAGATACAAAATATGTCATGAGGCAGCAGCCTAAATTACGTATTTACACCACTGAAGCAGGTAAGTACATATTTATGCAGCCAATCCTGACTTCTTATTTTAAAAAAATGGACTGGCATGTTCAATGTATTTTTAAAAATCCTGACAGAGTATTTAAACAATCCTAGGTTTGGGAGCTCTCTGCGCCAGGGGCTGTCTTTGTATTGTCTGTTTACAACTGAGTTCTGTACAATGAGGCTGGCGTCCTTAGGGGTTGTTGCAATTGAAAGAATAAAAACATGTGACAATAAAGAACAACTCCCTATAAAATGACTGTGCCTAGAGATCTTTTCCTTCTTAGCAAACATTATTGCCCCAAAACAACTAATATATTATTTATATAACGATTTCTTTATGGGTCATTGTTGAATAAAACTGGGTCCTTCCATACCCAAAGTGAATGCCCCCATCACTGCAACTACAAAATTATTTCCTTTATATGCTGTCAGGACAGAGTTGTTCTCTACACCAACTAGCTTAGGAGCTACCTCACAGTTACATATAGAAAAATATAATTCTATTCTAAAGCAGTTCTTCAATATCCCAAACTTACTCCTTTGTGAAGTAATTCCCACAAGTAGCCTTTTGAACTTGTGTAGATTTTAAATCATACGAAAACAAGACAAAAAAAAAGAACCAAGGGCATGTCTTCATTAGAGGTAGCTTATAGCACAAA
This sequence comes from Fulmarus glacialis, assembly GCF_000690835.1. Classification (NCBI taxonomy): domain Eukaryota; kingdom Metazoa; phylum Chordata; class Aves; order Procellariiformes; family Procellariidae; genus Fulmarus; species Fulmarus glacialis. The sequence continues at coordinate 12,457 of NW_009223593.1, read as the reverse complement.
TCAGGTTCATGACATGCTGCTGCGCTTTTGTTCCTTATAGCTAGTCTTGAAGACAAGTGGCTCCTTTGAAATGTGAATGTGGAGTACAGATTAAGATGTTTCTGCAAAGAATGCATCACATTTTGGGAAGTTTATGCACTCTTCGTTCGGGTGAGTAAGCAGGGCCTAACCCTGCTTAATGGTTAACTTAGTCTTACTGAAAGCAGTGGGACTATGCCCCTACGTGGTCCTCTATGCCACTGTTAAGAACTGTGGGATACAGCACTTTGTTTCAGGTATTTGCTTTGTTTGATGAAAATCTTGATGGGAGCTGTAGTTCCTTGTGTAATAGTATTTCTATGAGGAAAGCCGCACTGTCTAGAAAAGAAGGACCACTTATGAATTCTTTTCAAAAGCTAGTAAATTAGTCTTTTTCCTGAAGTGTTACAACCCTATATGGCAGTAAGATTATCATCCTGGGTGTATTGCAAATGAAATCTGTTTAGACTGCTTAGACTTACAGGGAAAAAGAGAGTATCGATGGCGTGGTTTTAAGATGGTGCCTTTTAAGAGCTGATCAGTTCAGCTCAGTTCAACAACAGTACAAAAATTTTAAAAAGGAAAAGGCTAGTTACTAATGGAAATGTGATGTTTTCATCACCGATATGAAAAATACGTGTTTAAATATACAACAAGCTTTGCCAGATATGTGTGCCTTGCGTAACTGCCATCAAAGAAAGCTTTTTTATATTCTTATGGGAGCAGGGTGAGTCTGAATCCCAGTCCCAGGAGCTATGTGTGCTTAAAGGTACCGTTCAAGAAATCAGTGCAATGGAGTGTGCAGATTTGGAGAACAGGACTTGGCAGCCATTGTGTCCCTGTTAGGTAGCGCTCAAATTCAGACCAGTGAAGCTGGTTTACCAGTTAGCTGACTTGGATAGCTCTTTTTAAACACTTTCCAAGGAATGTTTATAACTTTCTGAAAGAGGCCTCCTGACTATGCAAACAACCTCTTGTCAACAGCCTGTTTCTCTTTTCCCTGAAACCCTGCCATTTAGTCTCTGTGACCACCCTCACTTCACAGTTGGCATCCACAGTCCCCAATTATTGCAGAACTTGCCAGCCAGAATCAGTGTTCCTTGTCTGAGTTCCTACCCTGACTGAGATTCTCAGTCCAAAGAATCTATCTTCTTATTTATGCAGCTCATCTAGGCTGACATCAGTCTCCTTCAAGGCAGGAAATATGCTTGCTTTGAGAGATGTGCATCAATTCTAACTACCACTTTGTCTCTTTAATGTCACAGAGGTTCAAATATGAGGCTGATTTCACGCAATCGAGACTGTCTAGAATGTTTTCATAACAGAGAATTGTATCAAAACACCTATTTGCTCCATGAAAAATTGGAAAGACCGGTGCACTCTTGCTTTCCAGTCACAAGTGACCACAAGGCCCTGAGACGAAAAAAAAGTTTCTCAAAGAAAGCTTGGATAAATCTGGCAAAATGTAGTCATTTGCATATTATAATGGTTCCCAGGAGTCCCAAAGTGCTTGTTGTACATTAAAGAATTATGCCTTACAACATCAGTGTGTACCAGAATAAACATTACCTATTTACTTGTCTGATAGAAATGTACTTAAGTTCTGAACTGGCTCCATATTTCAGAGGCCTCCAAGTTCAAGAGTTTTTACCACCAGGTCTGTATTTCAAGTTGATCTCTTTTCTTTATAAGGTTATGCTATTTTCATCACTAATATCTCCTGTTCCTGAAAAGTGTACGTGTTTATAGTGTAACCCAGCATTTCTGTTGTACATTTTCATTAGTTAGCTGCATTTTCTATTTACTAGTAAATGGATTTCTGAGTTATTGCAAATTTTTAAATGCTGAAATTTCAGATTTTCTCACCTCTTTTCCATGGCAGCTGTGAACATCTTAATTGTTTCAGTTTTTACCTGTTCTTGAAGCACAGGCAAAATGACCTCTGTTTTAGTGGGTTTATCTTGAATAAAAGTCCTTGTAATTTCTGAAGATTTGAGGGAGTTGGGAAATGTATTTGTGTTAGACACAACAAAGGTATTTATTATTAAAGGAATCTCTAGCACAGCAATATTGTAACTGACTAAACAGCATTGTTTGTCTCAGCAAGAATTAGTGTCTATAAACTATAAGTGTAGGTATCCTTCATTTTTATCTGCCATTCCTACTTCAACGCACTTCTGCCAAATGCAGTATAGTACTTGGAAAAAATTGTGTATATGCTTACCTCTACCTATTGGCAATAAAAGGGAGATGTACAGGATCAGAACCTAGGACTGTGACCTAAACAAAATAGTCAGCAAGATAATATAAGTGAGGTATTTTTGGCGCAGCCATGTGTTTGCAGCATTCCTTTAGCAATGGCTCGACCTTACAATTTTGAGGGGTTCTGTCTGGAATAATCTAGGTAAACTACATTTTGTAGGAAAAAAAGGGGGAAAAATCTTGATTATCAGTGCTATTCTGTTTGAAATTTCATCTTGTAGAGTATTTGAGCAATGTGTTTGAGATATAAAGATACGTTCATTCAATTTTTGTTACTGGCTGGTTGGTGTTCGATTCCACCTTCACTGAATTCAGATCAAGAGATGGAGAAGCCTTGACTCTTTCTGTCATGAGTTCAACTTGAGGCTTGAGTCACCAAAAAGCTAGCCAGATATCTGTGATACATATTTAGTATTGCTGAAGTGAAAACAGCTAATCAGTTGAACAGTTCAAAGCAGATATTTTGCTACTGGCTATTATTAATCACAACTGACATGTCTTGTAGAGTTGTGCATTTTTCTATTTAAGAAGCTCTCTATCAAAATGCATTTCATCCAGTTAGCTAGCATGCTTTGTTTGGTTCCTTTGGGTGTCATAGTCGTATATTTTACTTGTAAATGGCTCAATAGTTGAACAGATTAGACGTGTGCTTGGGGAGCCCTGCCCAGTCAGTTTACAGATTTGGAATGAATGTTTTCATACAAATTTCGTAGGTGGTACTTGTGCATCTCAGTAATTCCCTGTACATCAAGCTGGTCATTTCTTTCCATATGTGAGCTTTGGTTTTAGAAGCACAGTAAAAAATAACCATAAATGTTTCATTTACTATAAATATTTAATAATTATGAATGATTGATGATCAGATTTTTAAGCAAACTGGTAGAATTGTGTGAAATGAAGCCTATCTTTGTATAATTGTCTAAGCTGTATTCTAAATATTATATGGGATTTGTTGAGCTATTAAGATGCATGCCTGATTGGTGTTTTCATTAAAGATATTAGCACATGGGTAACAAATAGAAAAATACACTTTTTATAGTCATATTGGCAATAAAGTTAATCTGGATGGACTTCCTTGTAGATACAAGAATTTCTGTATCTGCCAATTTTCATTCCATTGTAAGGCATGCCTTCTTTATGGATTATTTTAAAGATGTTTTTTCAAGAGAATATGTTTTTTATAACACAGCACTAATAGCTGGCTATGTTTCAGTGACTACTTTCACCTATTTTGCTTTCAATTTTTTCTAATTGCCTTTAATCTCCCTGGAGCTTTGAAGCAAAAAAAAAACCCCTATAATACTTACCTAATTATCAGGGCTCTTGCATTTCTAGAAGATTTCATTAACAATGCTGCTTTCTGATTCATGCAACCAGCTGAGAGTCTGCATACATCTCCTGCAGACGTTTTTGGATGTCTCACAGATCAGTGAAGAATCACTTGGCCAATAGGTGCCACTGTTACTCTACACACACGTCTGAATCGTCAATGTCGTTCAGTTGAAAATCCAACCTTGAAAAAGCAAACCTGAATCACAGTGACTAAAATGTTGCAGAGGTAAAACTGTACAGACTACGGCCAGAGGGTTGTCGATGTCAAGACCAAGGTATATGCGTTATCTTGTTCCTAAAAATAATTGTATTTTGCTGATCTTGAGCAAAATTGATGAAGAGGTAAATATGCATTGCATTAATTCCAGATATATTTAATCTAAGCCTTTAGATGCTGCAAGTTTATTGTTGAGCCTCAGACCAATAGCAATTGAACCTTGCAAATATCTCCTCTGGACCAAATGTGATTTAAATGCAGAAGTTGCACATCAGTGCAATGCAATAAGAATTTGGACTTCTGTCAGCACTTTTTACGTAGGTCGTTCACATAGTTTCTCAACTGAGTAAAGTATCAGGGTGACCTATCCTGCAGTATAAAGGCCACCTACAGCTATTTCTTCTAGGTTTACTGTTTGGTAACGTAAGGTCAGCTAATGTAGTTCACTCTACAGCGTATCTACAGCTTATCTACCATTAAGTGCCATTCAGTATGTAAAGCCAAGGGCAATCAAGGTCTGCTTGCTCACTGCATTGGGAGAAACTTTGCTTCACCTTGTCCACAGGTATGCAGCCATTTCATATGTTTACTTTATTCTTGGGTGTTTTCAGACATATTATGGAATAACACAAGTTTCTTTTCTCCTCTTTCTTTAAAGAAATGTATAGCAAGCTGTGTAAAAATGAAAAAACAACTAAGGACAAAGCCATTAAGAGATTTACATCCTTTTGTTCAATCCCAGGTTCAATCCCACTGTTTTTTTTCTTACTGCAACTATTCATTGACTAGAAACCAACAGATGAAAATTTTGTTTTCAGTGATTTAATATCTTCTGAAATATTCCCAGACATCTGCAGATGTAACCAGAATGTTAGTTTCAGAAATCAGAATGTAACCCAGCAACTTGTTCTAACTAGCAGACAGCCCTCCGCCTATATAACCTAATTCTCATTCCTTCCGCATGGAACAGATCACTCTTACGTATATGAGCAACGAGCTATATTAAGTAGTACTTAAGATCACCCTAAGCAGTTTACATAGAGGCATCCCTTGCTTTTCTGTCTCTCACCAGTTGGCTGATGGCTTGCAGATATTTCTGACCCCCTTCATAGTCCAGGATTCTACTAATGTTTTGGGGAAGATGTCCCTGGTTGGAAGGGAAGTCATGAGTTTTAGCTGGTTGTCTCAGCTGACAAGTAGCAAAAGCAGAAATCGGTGGGCTTTCGTAGGAAATGGTGTAGATGCTGTTCATCACTCCAGCTTCTTTCCTGTGCCATTTTTTCATCAGGTGATCAAGAAGGCCATAGTTGGTGGGTGGTTCTGAGACAGGAAATGACTAAATGTTAGAAATGATAGAATTAAATTTTTAGTCCTGGTGTTTTTACTCCACAGTTGTCATAGGGAATATTTGTACTATTTTGACAGCAGATTAAGAACAAAACAGATCTTTTTGTTCACAGGGCATGTGTGTCTGCCCTCTGGCTGGAAGCGAAAATCACTGTTAGATATCAATAGGACAGCAGTAATGGTATAAATGTAAGGAGTCCTGATTCTTCATAGTCTCTCTGGTAGATATTTAAAAAGTTAGCAGAGCTGTACATGTCACTTAAATTCAGAAACATAACAATACTCCGTGAATTCTTGTCCTAGTTGTATCTCACAGCTCTCCTTGTTTTCAGCGGGTATCTTGCATTATTGCATAGGGGAGAGAAATCTGTTCATTGACACTACCCTTCACTGCTTCCTGTGGTGATTAAGTATTGTTGTATGGATAATATTTCCACTTTATTAATCAGAAAAATAAGCTACTGACTGGGTGAGAAAGTAGCCAAGAGTCACCGCAAGATCCATTTTCAGAATGTAAACAGAAGGAGGTTCCTGGTTCTAAGTCTATATTAAACACTGGACCATGTTCCATCCGATTGAATTAATAATGCCAAAAACTACCAAGAATGGGGAAATCTGATTTCTGAGGAATGCAGGCAAACTTGCGTCCATTCCAGCTGCAGAGGGGAGGCAGTACAGGGTTGTAACCGTGTCTATTGTATTTATCGTCATACTCCGATACTAAATTTCGGCTTCTTGGTTCCTCATGATGGCTGAAGAAGTGCTGCATTGGCAGGCCCTGAAATGAGATGTACATGAAACCATGCCATTTGTTTTTGTACATAGCATTCAGACGGCTTAGCATGCTCTTGAGTCAGACTGTACTACCAGGGATATCACAAAATTTTGTCAGTACTTATATTACTTTTACTTATAATTTAATCCCTGAAAATAAGGGCATTTGCATTTCAAGCAAAGTAAGTTTCCAGTTAAATTAAGCAACTACATCTGTATGTCATGAAATCTGATTAGTCTGATTTCAACACATGCATCACGGATTTGCAGATACATTTAATAAGCCTGCAAATGAAAAGCTGATTGTCTTGCGCTGCTTAAGTGTTTCACTGTGCACTAGCGTTACATATACTACCTTCCAACTGTCTGTCAGGAGAGAATGATAAGAATATTTTTGGGTGGAGCGGTACTTTGGAGAAAGGGACATTCTAGCAGATGTTACTTGTGGGGAAAGTATTGTTGTGAAAGATCTGGGACTCATTTAAGTGCAGTTCATTCCTATGAATTGGAGGTGTGCTGATAAATATAATCCTCTTTCACCAGCAAGCTCATATTATAGCCCACGGAATGTCCTGAAGACACAATACCCAGTCCTAGCTGGTAGTAACAAACTGATTTTCTTCAGCGTGCCCTAGTGACCCTCCGAGGCACAGACTGGGAAAAAAACAGAGAGTACCAAAAAGTATGTGCCGTTTGTCTACCTCTGAAAGGCATCCTACTTTAATCAAACATACGAGGGAGCTCTGGATCCTGTAAACTGCAGTGCCTTCTTTTACACATATAGTTGTTTAAGGATATAAAATATGATTTAAGTATTAGTCAAAGATCATCGCTGTTTGGAATCTTGGCACACAAAGCCCTACATTTGAAATTTCTTTTACTTACCTCAAATTTCTCCATCATGGTTTTCCTTAGTGTTTGGTCTGGTTTGTGATCTGGGAAGCAAATGAAGTCTGTTCTGTATATGCTGCTGCCGAGTTTCTCAGTATCTTTTATAAGCTGGAGAGAGATACACCACTCAGTATAGCTAAGGCAATCTGATAATTACAGAAGCTCTATTCCAGTGCTGCTTTCTTCATCTGTGCATTTAAAAAGCACTTATTTGGAAAGAAGTCTGTGCTATGAACTTTTTCTCAGATGGTAAAGTCAGCTGGTATAATCAGCCATTGTAAAATTCTGGATTGATTCCTTGGTGTAAATATAAGATACTGTACAGCCCTTGAAAAATCATTCATGGTTTGATGTTAAATTCACCTGCCATGTGAACTAGCATCTGAAAAGGACAAATGAACTCTTTTTTTTTTGTCCCTTTATTCCTACTTCTGCTGCAGCAGGCCAGTCTCTGCAATATAGTCCAGCATTTTGCTCCACAAAAAAAAAAATCTAAAGGAAGTAATTTTAGCAGAGTCAGGAGGATTTGCCCTAACAGCTCCAATATTGAACCTAACTGGCATGTTTTTGACAAAGTTGAATGTCTAATGATAAAATTTTGCTCAGCTCTTAAGTAGGGCATGCAATCTATAGAGCAGCTCTGCTAGCAAAGATGCTCTTGTTCATACAAGCAAATGAAATCAATATCCAAATTATTAAATACTGATTATTAAATACTGATTACAAATACTGATTACAAATTATACTGATTACAAAAATTTGTTTTAAGGGCTAATGAAGCCTCTCTTGTATAATGTTGGTATGTATTGTTAAGTTGTATATATTGTTGTTGTTTAGTTGCATGTAAATTGTATAGCAGTCTGAAGTGATTGCCATAAGAAGTGCTACAGCATTTTTAATTGGCTAATGTTATGTCCAGTGTGAACCACACAATATAACCCATGCTCAGGCATTGCTTCTGTCCTAGCTTAGAGAGAAGAATGGCAGATCATAAACAAAATTAATTAATGTAGGCCAAGCAAGATGCTTATCCTCTCTTTTATTACTCTTCTGAGATGAGCCTGGACTCTAGCTTACGACTGCAGTAGTATACTACCTCCACAGCATTGGTTCTGATCCACTCTATTCCTGCTCTCACACTTCCTTCCTGATCTTACCCTTTTCCGCTCCTCCAGCCAGTTTCCAATGAGAACTTTAGCAGAGTATTTGGGTTCAATTTTCCACCAATCCTGTCCATCTTTTTGCGATGCATTCATATTTCTTTGTCTCACCAGCACTACCCTCCCTGGTTGTTGGAACTGTCCTTCAAGTTATGTGGGTGAAAGATTACTCAGTAGTCCAGTGCTACAACTAGGGCACAAAGGGGCTCCACTTCTGCCTGCCTGTGCGCTGAGAAACATGGGTGATGTGTGGGACTGCTCGGCCGTAGAACCATTTGTGTTTGCTGTCCCCACGGTGACTGTCGTTCCAGTAACCACATGCTAGGCTGCATCATATTTACCATTGAGCACAACAGTGGTTCCTAACCCACTAGAGTCAGCTGGGTTTTTTTCTCTAATAGAGTTCAGAATCAGAGCACAGTGTGTCTCAAAACGTTGTGATGTAAGTAACATACTCCTCTATACCAACACACCACACATACCTGCACAACACTCAGTCTTTCTTCATAGACACATTTTATTTTAAACAAGTGGGACAAACCAGGATGTCCATTCAAAATAATGTTCTTCTTTATTAACATAGCTAAAGATAAGGGCTTGCAGCCTGGTACAAGCTTGTATAAGGTTTGCATATTCCATGTTCCAACTAATAGCTGGAATGAGGTTCTGATGAGCCTTGTTTATAATTTTTAATGGCTGCTCTTGATTGACTACTCATCATCTGATATTAAATATCCTAAAAAGATATTTTCCTAGGTTGAGGCATGAACAGACTCGTGGAATCTAAGATGATTACTATAAGCTTTTTAGGAAGTTAATAACGCTGTCCAATCCCCTTTTCCCAGCTGGAAATGAGAAACCGCAATAATCATATAGGCTTATGATTCCATGGAATCCATCCTCAAGGTGGTACCAGGTGACTCGAACACCGTTGTCCTCCAATCTCTTCTTGTAAAGCAAGCCGTCGTCTCTTAGCACGTCATATTCACAAGTCAAGATGAAAGACTCAGGCAGCTTGTGAATAATAGCATCTTCGGCTAACAGTGGACACAGGTTGGGCTCACAGAATCTTTTCACTGTCTCATAAACTTCAGCTCTAAAATCAGTGGGCCTAAGTGGCTTCACACCTCGGACCTTAAATTTTTCGGGGATGTTATCTGGACTCACCCACTTCCTGAACTTCAGCCTCATATCTGGAGGAATATGAGAGCCCTCCAAGACCTCTTGCATATGCAATGCATCCCCATTTAGGTACTGCAAAGCAAAGAAAGCAGCACGTTCTCGGAATAAGAGAGGGACTCCCCGATTCTGCTGATAGGATGGTAAATTGAAGTCCAGTGCCTGAAGGCCTGGGTAGATCAAGATCTGAGCACGTAGTTTGGGGAGGTCGGATCTACTTGCAAGGGTCTGGCTAACAGCAGCTGCTAGATTGCCCCCAGCACTGTCCCCGCAGACAATTACATTGGCAGGATCCACGCCATAGTGCTCTATATTCTTCATAAAGTGTATGGTAGCATTAAGACAGTCTTCATATGCGGCAGGGTATTTGTGTTCAGGAGCTAAACGATACCTAATACGCAGAAAGAGATAAGTATAAGAGAAGGAAATGTCACTAGTATTGATCAGGAAATGCTATCCTATGCTGTCTTCCAGCCCTATCATTTTGGAGTGGTTTTCCTCCAGGTCAGGATATTCCTCCTAAGCATTTTTTCCTGTTAGTGATTACAGATAAGCTGTAAATTGTGTATTCAATCACAAGGACTCAGTAAAGTAGGATTGTCTTCTGATTGAGTCTGACTGAGACTTTGTACATTTCTTAGTCATGCTGAAAACTCCCTGTATATTCTTGACAAGATAATTTAATAGTTTTGTGCCTCTGCTTCCTATGTGTGAAATGGGAGTAATACAGTGTGATTATTCTCTCTTTTTCTATAAATCACAATTGTTTGGAGCATCTTATTACATGTTCATATGTTCAGGAAGACTTTTTCTACCTCAGTTTTTGATTGGCTTTTATAGATTTTCTTAGTGTGCCAAGTATTTCCATTTGGGTCTTTTCTGAGTATATCAGGCCATGAACAGTTACGAGCTATGAAATCTCCGTTATCACTATTTGTCTTTTTATGGACTTCACTGAATTCTATAGAAATTTCTCTGCAAAAAAGAACATTTTCAAAACCAGTGCAGCTCTGCTATGGCACCACAGCAACAATAATCCCCAAACAATAGAACTGGGTAGGGTTCACTTACTGAACAGATACAACTACCGATTCACTTTCTCTGGATATGTAGCGGCATACTTTTTCATAGGTATCTGGAAAAGAAATATTTTAATTAGTGCTTTGCTATTGCCCTAATCTTTGAGACAGCTAGGGAATGTTCATTCCAGAAAGGCATGTATTTGCCTTCAGACTTCCTCCCAAATCACATGCTGAAACCTCCTCTAATGTCAATTTTATAAAAATATGAGAATGTTCTTTCTACATTACTATAATTCCTCCAGCAAATAGCTTACCAAGACTTCCAAATACCCAGCCTCCTCCATGAAAGAAGATGATACCTCTCCTTCGCCCATCAGAGGTAGCTTTAGGCTGATAAACCCTCACAGGTACTTTGTTAAACTGCAGATCCTGGATAAAGAGCTTTGGATCCACCCCTAGTTTCCGTCCCTGTCGCACATATCGGCCAAAAGTGATTTGACTGCAAAGTCCAGTCTTCTCCAAAATCTTTCCCTGTTAAAGGTAAAAGACATTAAGGCTTCTTTTAAAGTCCTGAGTTAGCCAAGGTATAAAAACCCTGCATCATACTTACATTGAACTGTATTTGAGGGAAATTTTAAAGAAACACAGAACTTACAAAAAAAAAAAGTGGTAATGTTGTAAAATATGAATACACTATAAGAACATATAATAATAACAGCACAAGAAGTTAGAATAACTACTGTGAGGACTCTTCACAGAGGAGGATAATGGCCATGCAAGCACCTCCCAAACTCTCTAAATGGCTTTCTGTATACTAAGTACTGATAGGAGAGTTCATTCTAATAGGTTGTTTAGTCCTTGGTTTTTGCCCTAATAAACCCATGGAAAACAGTGAGGAAAAGTAACTCCACAGTTGGTTTTCTTGATAGGAATGCCCAGTCCTAAGAAAGTGAGAGATCCCAGGATAGAGTCAGAAAACAGTATTTAAGTTTGCCTAGATCAGTTTTACCAAAAAGAAGTTCTACCTTTTATCATACCACCTGGAATCTGAAGAATCAGATTGAAAAATCTAGGCTTCACATACAGCAATTTGATCTCTGTTGTCTGATAAAAGTAAAGCTCTCTGATTCGAGAAAAACAATTTTCCCAAGCTCTCGCATCCTACAGACTGTAAAAAATTTACTTCCATTACTCAAATCCAGTGTCATTCTAACATCACATCATAAATTTTATATAGGCCATCTTGGGGTGTACATTTTAATTGCCAGTATTGTCCTGCACACCTTTGTGCTCATTCTTGTTTCATTTATACTTGATAAGAACAACAAAATGTCGTGTATAGAAACAGCAATAAAAGCTTTAATAGTTCTTCAGTGCATAAAGTAATATTCCTGAATTAGACCATAAAACTCAGTGAATTTGCAAATTTTAAAATGCTGAGTGGTGTTGTGCAAGTTAGTTACTGCTTTTCATTTGCACAATGGATTTACTGAGCAAAATCAAGAAGCTTCCTTTCCCAGTGCTCTTGCAATGATCTTGCAAGCTAGAATATAAATCTGATGTAATAAGTGAACAAACAAGAAGTTGGGAACCGAACTAATTAATGGAATCAAACAAATAAACTGTTACAGTTCAGTTACTAAACAAGATCCCAGTTTTAAATGCCTAATGAGAGTCTTTCTTTATCCATGTCCTTGTTGTCACCTGCTAGTGGGATTCAGGAGAGCTGGGTGGCTTTGTCAGTAAACTTCAAGAGCATGTAAATGCTGTAAGAAACAGTGTGGAGGAAAACAAGGTCTGTGTGATAGCAAAGGCGATGTTGTGGCTAAAGGAGCGAAGGAGAAAATTGAAGACTTAACAAAATTAAAGGTACAGCAAGTGACAGAGGAAGAGTTTAGCAGAACTCTAATGCAGTTTATGCAACGCTGTAAAAGGGAGTCCAGGGATTAAGTAAAGCAGCCCTAACCGGATTTTGTACCATAAATGTCAGCCGTGGCAGGAGCAGCTGAAGGGCTGTAGGGCTGTAGTTTTCCTTGTGCAAGGTGACTTCGCCTAATGCTGAGGGCAGTTATCAGACAAAACACCAGCTCAGCTACGGTAAATCAACCCCGCCGTTTGGCAATCTCTGCTAACAAGCCCCAGCATGCTACTTCTGAACGTGAAATGGGTTTTGCCCATCACATGAGCAGCGTCCCGATTGAGGGTGCTCCCCCGCAGCACTCTCTGCACGATGTGGAGCCGCAAGCATCACATGA
>NW_009223592.1:17162-24091 GCF_000690835.1 Fulmarus glacialis | reverse complement strand
TATTTATCTATTTATTTTTTTATTTTAATAGCAATGACTTTGGTCTTTCTTCCTGTTCACAGCCTGGAAATTTTACTCTTAAGCATTTATTGTGTATCATCCATCATTTCCTTTCATTTTGCTCATATTTATGTATGTTTGGTCTTTTTAGGAGTGCATAATACTTCTACTAGCGTGTGCACACCATAGGAATCTATTGTGATTTATGTTTTTCTTCTACTGTGCAACTGTCATTAGTAAACTCCTAATTCCAAAATTGTTTCTAGCAGTTCGTTAAAATTCCCACATACTAGCCCTCAAATCTAATTGTTAAAAAGAGGGCTGATATTAAAGATGACTGAGTACACTTCTGACAAAACATTAGATAAAAACAGTGCTCATGATTGTTTCTTCAATTACATTAGAATAAAAATAAAAATAAATCCAGTTAAGTCAGTACAGTTAAAATAGTGTACAGTTATGTAACAGAATGATCGAATATAAATATAAACGCTATACTAAGTTGTAGGAAAGTGCGTAAAATTGTGTAGAAATGTGGAGAGTTTTTCAAAGGCAAGTCAGAGCAGTGACATACTCAGAACCTGCTGAAATTCCACTGCAGCGAAAACCCATTTATACTTTTGAAAAATTTCACTTTTGTGAATGTCACGGAGAATCTGTGTCTGCTGTTTTTTCATGCTCATGAATGTGTTACTTCACAAGCAGATCTACTGATTTCCTGTTTCCCTTGAGAAATTCTCAAAGTGCCTCTTCCCTCCTATATTCAGCTGTCTCCTTCTAAATATCTCCTTATCATCTCGTAATGGCCACCCAGCTGCTCAAATTTTGGAAATCCTGCCAACTTTATAATCTGCTTTGTTTCTTAGGACATGTCTTGCCTTCCCTTTTGCATTTCTTCCTATACATTTGCATTCATTTGCTCTTCCATGTCCTTTGGACTGCTTGGATTCAGCTCTACTGAAAATGGTAGATTCTGATAAGTGTTTTACCTTCTGGCTACCTTGCTTTGCCATGGAAAGACTATGGATATTCATCTCTGATGATGGCGGTCTGTGACTTTCATGTCAGTGTTTCAAAAAGTAGGATGACCAGTTTCTGTAGGATAGAACTTTGCATACTTGAGGTAATCTTGCAAATAGTAACTTTAGTGGATAGCTCAAGCAATTTTTGAAAGCTGGAAACTACTGGCGTTAAAGAACAGAATCAGGAACCATATTAAAGATAATAGACATATCGATCATAGTAGTCATTGACAAATCTATTGATCAAAAATCAATTTTTTCTATGCTAGATATAAAACTCTATTAGTCATCTGTATCTAGCTGAGAGACAATCGGAGGTTACTGCAAGATTTCGGTGAAAATACCAGAATTCTAGACTAACAGGAAGGATGAGAGACTAAGAGAACCCTATTTGTCTTAAGTTCAGAGTTTTTGTTGTTTGTTGGAAGAATTATTTCATGGATCATTTATTTGAATATTGGTCTTTTTACAAGGTTTTATTTCCTAGACATTCATGCTTGCTTCAGAGATAAGCTGTATTCAGGGCGATAGCTCTGAAAGAAATGTAAGATAGAATATTAGTTTCTGTCCATGGTCTTCTGCCTTTTATAAGGAAGAATAAATCATGTGAGAGAAAAAAATTAAAAAGAGAGGTGACTTTCTATGAACCTCAGTATTAAAGCAAACTGGTTTTTGATGGATGTTTGAACACAGCTAAGAAGCAGTTTTCCACATTGAATGAAACTTTCTTTTCCTACACTTTACCACAGTGATTTAATAATATGACACTTTGATAAGTAGAAATGTTCTGAAGCACACAGAAATAATATGAGTAGTAACAGTTAGCATTCTTTTTCAGTATATAAAGCCACTTTGGATATTAATTCATTTTCTGGAGTAAAAAACCATAATCTTCAAAATATGTAAATTGATCTTTGCTGTGCAAATTAAAAACTGTCTGGTTACAGAAAAGCTTGAAATTGTGGTGGGATAATCCTACATATAGAACTTTACAAGTTGAAAAAGGATTAATCTTTACAATTTAATTTCAAATAAATTGAGAAAAATTCTCCTCAGGATATAGGAAATGAATTTCAGAGATTTGCAATGAATTTTCAGGATAGTTTGGTTGCTTCCAGATTTTTTCCCTCAAGAAATTCTGACAATCCAGAAAGTTGAGTGACCCAAATATCCCACTTAAAACACAATTCATAAATATTGTAAATATCTTCCCCTGACTCCAAACAAATCAGGGTAAAAGATGGAATTGATACTTAAACGCACCCGATCTCTGTTTTAATGTTTAAATCTTATGACCTCTTATAACTGTGTTAATGTGTGGCTCGGGAGCCCACCTCCCACCTATTAACTCTAACAAGGTAGGTCATTTTCTCTGGTTAAATCTAATCTGCTCAAAACGCCAAAATTCCAAGAGAAAGAGCACAGGTTAAAATCCCATGATGGCACAGGTCTTTAATTACTTGCGAAGAGCAGGGCCTGCTAACTACAGGAGAGGGATAGAAAATGAGCTCGATGTATTGCTTTTTGATTACTATGCACTGAGCTGAGGTTTGAGCAGATCGTTCTTCCAGAATTTTGCTAACAAAAGCCCGTTTATTTTCCACTATCCCACATAAATCTGTATCTTTTAGAGAACACAGAGGAGCACCCTAATGACACAGAGACAGGATCACCGCCTGCTGATACAATGGTAGGAGAGCCCTCTCAGCAGCCAGACTGACCAAGTCTTTTTTTGTGTTATAAAGCCAAAGTTGTACTTTGACTGACTCAGAGAATATAGAATAGAGTTTCTATATGTCTCTTAATGTTGATATCTGTATAGATATAGAATTAGAGTTTCATAAATAGCTGATAGAGCCTCCTTTTTCCTGTCTCATGCAGAGATTGAACAATCAAATCCCTAAAACACAGTTTTTATGCAAAATAGAACAAAACCACACACATTTCACAGGCCATAAACAGAGTAAAAGTGACAGCATCTTCACTTGTGTCAGACTGATGCAGGAGTTTAAGCTTTTGAAAATCAACCAATTAAACAGAGTTAGATTCTCTCAAAAATTTTATCCTAGAATTTACTTATTTTCCTGTTCAAATGAGATGAGAGAACTTTGAAAGAAATAGAACCCCAAAATGTGTAATACTGTTAACAAATTGTCAGGCACCACACTCAAATATTTATCCCTGTATCCACCATTACTCACTGCAATGGGCAACAACATAATCTATCAACTAGAAAAATAAACACCGAGGAGAGTTCAAAATAGCCTTAGAGAAGCTTTAAGAAAGCTGCCAGTTGGTATTTTATACCAGCTTGCTCATTTAATATTCTAGAACACCTACAAAGTCCATGGTCATTTATATTAATTGACTCATTTCCATGGCATCTTTCTGAAGGTAATCAAGTGATTCAGGG
The DNA here is from genome assembly GCF_000690835.1 of Fulmarus glacialis. Lineage (NCBI taxonomy): Eukaryota > Metazoa > Chordata > Aves > Procellariiformes > Procellariidae > Fulmarus > Fulmarus glacialis. The sequence goes on along the minus strand of NW_009223592.1, from coordinate 20,656 downwards.
CAGTGATTAAATCAAGTAGCAGGCACACACAGGTATTTATAATCAATACAAAATAAATGGTCCTGATGTTATATTCTGAACTCTTGCAGATTGCAGAGGAAGCTGGCATGGAAATACCCTGGATACCTGAAGACTAACAATTTGCAGAAATTACTAAAATGTCAATGATTAGTCCAGTCATTCAGATTCTGGAGCATCAGTGACTGCTCTTATTTGCCCATCCAGATCTATGACTGCAGTATGAATGCCTAAAGTGAGCACAGATCTGGATACGTTTGCTCAAAGCAACCCACATCTTTCAAAAGATTAGCGGCTTTATTCTGCATTAAAAGAAATCTCTGGAGGTATTCTAAGGTAGTTCTAATGTGAGTATAATACAGAAATCAGTTTAATATTTAAAACATAAAGTGACAGTTGTAAAGTCATCACTTAAGAGGATTAGCTTCATCTCTCAGTTGTAAATGACATCATCTAAAATCGTAGATACTGTAATATTGACTTTGTATCATTTACATGCCTGGCATAGAATGAAAATAGATAGAAGTTTCAAGATTTGTATTGGTGAGTTCACGAGCACTGCTAGCTCTAACATGGTACGGAGGCTGTAAGAAATTCTGAAAATTGTAGGGTATTGACCCTTGAAATATAATCCAAACACAATCCAAACACAATCTTTGCCTATATACTCTCTAGAAAAATTCAGTGTTTCTTTGAGTTTTTATTTTCCCTCTTCCTCAATGACTAGAAGCCTATTTCTATAGTATGTTCAAAGCAACAGTTTCATTGATTTGCTTCTAGTGCTGTAACAAGCTCAGTACCGGTTACCTAATGACAAATCTTCTTGTACTTATTTGAATATATATATTAACAGGGCTTATGAGGGGCCAGGAAAATGTAGTTTCTTCACTATTAAGATAAAAATGTTTTTGTGTCCAAAACCAAAGAAACAGAAAAACAGATTTGACTAAGTATACTTTCTGAAAATGTAGCAACTTTGATCCTGAAATATGTCCTGAGTAAAGACAGAGAGCACAGCATGCAGCTTGAATGATGAATTTAGAGATATTGGAAGTGAAGAACAGGTTAAGAAAATGAATAATGGTAAAAAGGATTTTTTGAGGTTATTTTCCTCCAGCAAATAGTTAGAAAATTATTTACACTGGTGAAAACTTAAGGGAAAAAGTCTACTCTTTAGAACTATATATGAGCCTCAAGAACAAAAGGACTCTCTGGTAATACACCTCAGACAATATACACTGAGATCAAGCAACAATCAAAGGTTTATTGATACCTTAGATTTTCCCCTCTTCTGGCTTTATTTCATTCTACAGTAGATTTTCTGCAGTCTGATACCCAGTAAGTGTGAGACCTGTACAGAGACTAAATTAATACCTGTCTTACCCTTCCAGTGCCAGAACTCACAAAGAAGGTTGTATCTTATAGGACAACATATCATTTCATGCATTATATGCTTATGAGTGTTTCAATTTTAATTTTCTTCTCATGACTTTTCCAAACATTAGATTAAAAAAATAGATTAAAAAATAGCGATCAAGCATTAAGACCCACAGGGAAAAACTTGAATCATATTGGAAAGAAGCTAAATGCTCTAAACAACCGTCCAGTTCAATCTTGGTGCCATACCTAAAACATGAAAAAATCTTAACAATGTCTTTGGTTTCTTAATAATATTTTTCCTATAATACTGAATCAAAATTTCAACACATCATACTACAGCTGTCTTCACAGAAAACTTCCAATTGCAGCCATATGAAAGCAAATCCTGTAAGCTATGCTTGATTTCTAGGATGAGCATGCATACGACTATATTAGCTGTCTTTTTTATGTAGGGGACATAAGACACTGAACTTGAAAATTTATTAACAATTCATTAATCATTCAAAGATATTTCTCCCATGTTTGCCTGATGGAGGAAAATTTCAGGGACTTGCATGCTACCATTCATTTAAAATACAATGCTATACCTCCACTGGGCTTCATTTATTTTTGTGCTAAAAGCCATCACTGATGAGATGAATTAAATGATTTTACCCTTTTCAGTTTTAGTGAGATGCAGTGGAATAAATCCAATGCCTTAAAATAGTGAAATACAATACCTAGTGAAAGTACGATGAAGGTTGTTGCAAGGAACTGGTATCTTGAAGCAACTACCTGGGAGATTGAGATTTTTCTCTTTGATTATACTGGTAATTAATTGCATCAGTAGCCACAAGAATTCCACATTCTCTGAGGAATGTGAAGCAGCAACTCAGCAGAGAAGTTGTTCTTTGAGACAAGTCGAATTCCTCAGGACAACTTGGCTGAGACATGATTATATACAGCGCTCCCAGGCTAGCTGGTTGTTTTTGTTCTCTTTAGTTCAGTCCCCAGTGACTCAGGATATTGTCACTGTCACCTGAAATTATAAGTTCCATTATATTGACCAACGATTTATTAAAAGAACTTTTAAGTATGGCCCTTTTTACTAAGCAGTTTTCTTTAACAAAACCAGGCGATTTTATTTGTCAGATGGGACTCCTCCAGACAAGTACACCCAGATTTTCAACCAACCCTGTAACATACCAGTTTATCCACACTACTTCCATACATTTTTGCACTGTAAATGTTTTGTGATTGTCTTGTTTATCACTACTGTTATTAGATGTAGCAGCAGTAGAACGGTGGCAGTATTTTGGTCCATTTTGCTTGAGGTTAAAAAGAAATATATATATGTATATTGGTATATAACTATGCATATATGTATGTTACAGGTGTGAGAATTCAATCTCAAGGCCTAGATGTGCAAAGAGTGGGATGTTATCTCCCCTCTTTTTTGCCAAAGTTATAAAACCAATGACCTGAGTTCATCCCACCTTCTCTGAGGTACTTAATGGAGACAATTAAATTAGAAGTCTAGTTACTGAAAGCTTCTCTTATGGAGAGTTATAGACATCTTGACAGAATGATTCATATCTTATACAAGCTGACTCATTTTTTGGAAATTAATATCTTTTTGCACTAATGATAGAGGGAGCCTAAGGTGAACAGAGACCCAACTTAAGCAGCCCAGATAAAGACACAAAATTAGATAAGTGAAGTTAGGTCCACTTAATTCATCTCTATCCAGCTAAGGAAGTCTCTTTCAAAATTACCTCATACTTGTGTCACAAAAATGAGGGCATTTTTTAATTCAGGCTTTAACACAATTTAAACAAAACCACAAACAAGATATTTCCTGTTTGGGGAATATTTTTTAGCTTGAAAATTCCTGACTCTCTTAGTGATCCAAAAGCTTTCTTTTCTTCTTTTTATGGAAATTTGGATGGGAAAAAGCATGGTGCTTTAGTTGTGGAAGTTCTATCATTGCCTCCAGCATACAGCCAGTTAATCAAAAGTCTCTGATCTGTCAAAGTGATGAAATGAAAGAAGAAAGAGCTAAAAAGGGGAGCAGTATGAGGGGACTAAGTGCTTTCTCATTTGGAACTGTAGAGTTG
>NW_009223592.1:9962-17142 GCF_000690835.1 Fulmarus glacialis | reverse complement strand
AAAGAGGGACAGATCCTTGACGGGATGTTTGTATGTACAGGAGAAAATGAAAGGATAAAATCATGGGAAAGGGAACTTTTCTGAAAAGTTGTTCTACAGTACATTTTGTGAATAGCTCTGGTTAATGGCAGTGCTGTAACTCCAACTCTAGCATCACAGCCTTTCTTGTTCAACTTTCCAGAGAAAGACCAGTTGACCACTAGAAGTGTCAGAAAGATTCAAGGCCATTTTTAAGTTTCAAAATTATGTTGTGACCTTAAGTTGCAAGACCCTATATATGAGCAAAGCAACAAAAACTGTCATCAGCAGTATGTGCCATAAATTGATGAGAGGTAATTCTAGGGACACAAGATAATTATATCGTCAGATTTAGCAGGCATCCGTGATTATGTAAGAATTTAAAATCTTATTTACTGTTTTTCTCACCTTCCCAAATTTAGTCCTTATGGTATGGGAAAAGAAGGAATGCACCATAAAGGCCAAGAAAACCTCCGTAAATAGCATTTATTTCTTTATTTATTGGAATCTCCTTCATGGTGGTTTTTGGGGTTTTTTTTAATATGTTATCAGAAGTATTATATTAATTTAAAAATATTGGAAGGATAATACTGTTTTTATTTACTTTAATAAGAACAGTTCCAGGATCACAGTATGTGCAAAGAAGATTATCATTTAATAAATATATGCCTGAGCATTCAGAACTCCCATTTGCTTGTAAGGGCGTAGATGGCAACAATAGTTACTAAATATTCACTATATTCACTAAATATATCAGGACTTACTATTTAGTGTAGTCAGTAGGTTTTCAATGATTGTATGACTTTCTTCCCCTAGGTATTTAAAGACTAAAACACAGACTGAGAATTATAGTTTGGGGATCAGAATGCAAGTTTAAAGAAACGTCATTGCATTTTATGTAAGTGACTTGAAAAAAAGAAAGATGTTAAACTTGTATGCAAATTGGGATTTCATGTTTTGCTGTTTCCTCTAGGACACAAGACACAACTCGAAACACAAATACTTGTACATCAGGATAATGTTAGCCAAGTTTGAAACTATATAGAGCCATATAAAATGAATATCCATGCAGGAAAACCATTTGTGTGAGAACAAGCTAAAATTCACAAAATGTCAATATCATGATTTGATGCTCCATAACTTTAGGCTCCACCGAAGAAGTTAGGTGCTCAGGAGCGGTAGTGGGTCTCAAGCTGGGCAGGACTTCAAAGAAGAACCGTTAGACCTGCTCCTTAAAGCACGAGACCACTGCAGCGGTCTCTAAAGTTGTAATCAAAGAGCAAACTAATCACTCTCAATGAGAAAACTCGTATCTCCTGGGAAAGTCTATCTCCTGCCTGCTACAGCTGCAAAGTCAGGAGTTTTCTTCCAGCCTGACTTTTTAATTGGCAGCTTTCAGTAACTTTCTGAGTCAATCAAACTCTATTCAGTCCTCTCAGATCACTAGATCACTTCTTTCCTTGACTCTTGAGAGCAGTCTGTAAGCCAGATCCCTTGTCCCTACCTCATACTCTCCCAGCCAAGCAAACTCAGTCCCTCCCAAAAAGGGCATGATTAACCTGCTATGCATAAGGCAGGATAAAACCATCCTTCTCTTCAGCTGCCCACAATCTTTCTGAAAGAATATAGTAGACAGTAAACTGCAAGTAAGCAAACATAAAACTTTTCCCTACGCTCCATCTATAGAAAATGGCAAAAGATGAAATTTGCCAGATGACTCACGACACTTATGCTAGACACCTGCCCTGAACTTTCTCCTGGTGGAATCTGTCCTTTCTTGTTGACTGTGGAGGGCATCTAGACATCTTCCCTCCCTGGTCAACGTTGATTTGTGAATATACAGCTGAACACCTGTCAGGCTCTGTCTGACCATGGACCTAAGCTCTTAGAAAGCCACCGTCGAAGTCTTTCTCCATTGATGCTATACAGAGAGAACCATTCATACCTTCAATAGGTGGGTGGGTCTGTGTTTTGATACCTGGCAGCTGATAAACCAACCTGCTTGCCTATATCTAGAAATCAGAAGTTCCTTTTCCGAGCTCGTTCTAGTCCTTTACTGATGGGTGCACTGACTATGAAGTGGTTTCTTCTATGGTACAAGTTTTTCTTCTGCTTTGCAGCACTTATTATAATACAAATCTCCAATTTGCAATTTGCAGATTTTGTCTTTTATGCATTTTGTTGGTACACTTAGCACTTTTGATTTATTATTTTCAACTTTGGTATAGTCCAAACATTGAATAAATCTATTTTTCTTCTCTGTTTGGATGTTATTTTGCACCAAAATATTGCCTGCAATGAATGTTCATTCTTTGAATCACAAAAGAAAGCGTATTTGTTCTATCCATTGTCATGCGTTTTTTTTCTGCAAAAAGGCTTTTATTTTTTTTTCTTCCTTTCTTTTTCAGCTGAGATGAACCCTGGATAAATTAACACTTGTATTGCAGGCAATCTCAGGAAAAGAAACGTAACAAGCAGTTATGAGTAGACTTTTGGGATCAAGAGTTGATAAATGAAATTACTTCAGTTTATTTTTAATATTTATGAAGAAGCAATCTGCTTGTTAGAGTGGTCACAATGTAGCAAAAATTAACAAAATGTGAGAGTGGTTTGGAACCTAAATTACTAGCCATAATTACAGTGGGACTTTGCATTCACATGAAAGGACTAGACGCTGCAGAGCAGCCCATGGGGTCTTTTATCCTTAGCTAAATGCTGATGATGAACTTATTTGCTATTTCTTTAAGGGATGTGTTATCCCACTGCTAGGTGTTTGCAAACAGTTATTGAATATATGTTAGGTCAAGGTCTAAAATATGCTCACATTTACTAGTCTCTTGCAAGAAGGATCCTATCTTTCTCCTTTACACAGATATTTTATGACAGAATTTATTACTTTTTAGTCACAAATATACCTTCCATTTTTTAAAGCAATATTCACATACCATTATAGACTTCCTTGGACAGCAGTAATCAAAAAGAGATTTGAAAAATCCCAAAACACCAGAGCACCAGTTTTTCACGTTCAACTGATTATAAATGAGCAAAATAGAAAATCATCTTGTCAGGATGTGTGTGGATTTCCTTATGCACATATACACATAATTAATAGCACACGTATACCATTATGATTGAAAAACATGTATATGTGAAACTTGTATTTAAATATATAATGCATAGTCTAAAATGTATGCCTTCTGTTGTCTTCAGTGGGTTGGCAGGAGAAGGAAGGATGAATGCTCTGGTGGGGGAAAGAAACAGGGTATAGATGTGCAGGGGGGAGGAGAAGTGAAAAGCAAAAACTTTTCTTGCTTGTGAATGAGGAGTGCTCACAAAATCTAAGAAGATGGGAAATGGTAGTGCGGAGACTCCCAGACACTTTCTCAAAGCAGGTGTTTTGTTTCCCCAGTCCAGTAAATGAAGCGCACAGTCCACAAGGCATGGGTGTAAGTGCAGAGAAGCTGCCCCAGGAATCCTTCCACTCGTGCCCACTGTAAATAAAGGATATTAACATGCCATTCTTCTTCCACTCAGTCCTGCTGTAGGCCCTTCGCTATGCACACACATATTTAACTCTATCTGTGCCCAAGATCTTTTTTTGATATATACGTCATACCTGTAGAATATGTGTGTGTGGAGCTATGGTACTTAGCTGGTGAAATATGAAGAAATGAGAAGCTAATGTTAGATCTCTATAATGGATTGCTCCTTAAAAGAAGTTTAGGCATCTGCATAACTTAGGAAATATTAATACTGAAAAAAACCATGAACCACCAACCCTCACAGAAAATTTGATAGTCTTATTTAGAAATATTGCAGCAAATATTTAAATTAAATTTAAATTTTAGTATGAAACAGACTGGTGATTCCATTCTAAGTCCAAGTCCCAAAGTATTCTGAACAGTTGATCCACTATCATTGCATCTACAATGTAGAAAACTATGAGACAGCATGATAAACAACTTTAATTAGCTATAAGCAAAAAGATCATAAAAGAAATATAAATAACATGCTGTAATTAAGCAGTAAGTAATATTGGTCTTAAAAAAAATGCAACATGTTTCGCTAAATGGTTAGATGACTGAAGGTACAGACTTTCTTCTTTTCATGTACTCATGCAATGTTTATGATTCATTTGTTAAGGTTATAGGTCAACAGCTTGCTATGCTGTTAAAAACAAAGAGTAAAAAAAAAAGAAGTTGGAATAACCATGCAATGGAAAGAAGCTATGATGTTGTGTTTAAAACTCGGACTCTGAAAACCATTATTATTTTTGTCTCTGATACAAAATATTCCACATGATATTGTTGGCAGATCCCACCAAAAATGTTATTCTTACTGCAAATCAACCAGCTTGGTGGCATTGTGCCAGCTGTGATTTTAGATTCTTTCTCTACATGTCTGTAAAATATGACTTAGTAACAGAAATGCAGATAGCGTAATAAGGAAGAGATTGATTATTTAACTGAAGATTTCCTATGGCTTGCTATAGTTTGTAGTAGTAGTGATTCTTCACTGTCATTTGAGATTACTTCCCAAGCACTCAGTGGTCACTATAAAAAAATTTCTTACACTCCATTTGGGGTACTCAGTGTTCCAGATTAGGTTCCCCTGTAACAGCAAGTTATATGTCACTGGAAATGGCATTGACTGTTACTCAGGAAAAAAAAACAAAAAAAGAAAAAAACAAAACCAAAACCTTAATCAACACCAAAAAAACCCTTTCATTGAAATTCAATATTTCATTGGAAGATAGGTCTTCTCATCCTGTTACTATCTGTTCTGGAAAAGCTTGGAAGAATGTTCCAGACACAGTGAAAAACTGGAGTGAGCTCTTGCTAACATCACAAAGCTGCCTTGTCTATGAAGTCATACAGATTTACAGCCAGCCAGGGGAAGAATAACAAATACTTAAATAATGAAGTGCTTGGATATTAAAATGCCTGAAAACAGAAAACAATAGAAAAGAGATGAACTGAGAGTTAGGCAATTTTGAGGCTGTATTTGAGTTCAGTATTCCTGATATAACTGAGAATAATTTCATCTGTTCTTTCCTTCTCTGTCCTTTACACAGTTTGCAAATTCCCATGGAGTATGTGTTTAGTATGGAAAGGTCTGGCAGGAACAATCCTCAGATTAAAGAATTTATTTTATAGGTTCCTAGATTTATTCTGCAATTAGTAAAGGATGTGACCTAGTGCTGTTTTTATAACATTTATTTAACTATTACGGCTACTTAAAAGTGGTCATTTTACACTTCATCTTATTTAGACTCTTCCAGGAAAACAAATTCACCAGATCATTTGAACGTTGTTTTGTTCCACTTCTGTTCTCCCTGCACAGACAGATACAATACTTTGAGAAAACAAGTGCCATTGTTTATCTCCATCTTCCATGGAGACCTAAGCAATATCTTTTATCATAACTCCTTTTATTATATTTCCTTTAGCTGTTTATTCTACCATTACACAGTAGAAGCTCTGACTATCATCAAAGCTTACCAACCTTCATCAGATCATAACAGCGCAAGAATGTAGATTACATTCTCTAGTTATTTTAAGAGTTGCTTGACTTGCTGAAAGCATCTCATTCATACATCCAGCATGGGATTAATCTGATCTGATGTAGGCATCTGCAATACAGATGTCTATGCCTGAGCCAGCAGTCTATATTCCCTTTATAGCCAATGGAGAGAAACAAGCATTTCTAGAATGCAGCTCACCACCTCTTAATGTAGATTCCCAAATTAAGTCAGATGAATCACACCTTAAAAATTGTTATACCTCTCTGTTGTCTGTTAAGTGTGTTGGATGACTGGTTCAGATACAGATTAATGATAAGCATTCCTCTCTTTCCAAATCTGCCAAAGCTTGTTTGCCTCATTCTTTTCAAGAAAAAATCCTATGGATCTTATTTTTTAACATCAACATTTTTTTTAATAACTTTTATCTTAGATTTACTTTCCACAATAGTGTTAGTTAATTACATTTAATGTGTTGACTGTCTGTTTAAGACTGGTCATTGTGCTAGCTCCAGAGTTGATACAGGGGAAGGAGGAGTTTCAATAGGCAATTTTATAGTCTAATTAAAGACATAAAAGGTTATAAATTAGAGTGTGAATTTATAAATGTTATTTGACTGGCCCTCTCCTAACACTACTCCTTTCTGTGGGATAGTGGCTTCCAGCTATCCTTTCAAAGACTGGAATAAAGTTTGCTCTTTGAAAAGAGAGAGAAAAAAATTACATCATGTTGATACCATCTTTTTAAATAATAGTCTAGCAGTTAGGTACGTAACTGGTTAGATAGGATGAGTTCTTTGAAATCCCTCAAATTAAAAAGAAACTTGAATCCAGGTGCTCAAAGTATTAGGATATTCTGTAATAGACAGCTATCACTGCTTCCTAGAAAAGAAGAGAAAAGCAACAAACAGGCTGAGCTGTTTAGTGTACGTTAGCCTATTCTTATTCCTGGCACATGTGATTGAGGAGCCAACAAGGAAAGTATCTCTCCTGGACCTGATACTTCCAAACAAGGAAGAACTGGTTGGGATGTGAAAGTCAGAGACAGTCTTGATTGCAGTCACCCTGTTCAAGATCGTAAAAGGAGGGAGTAGGGCAAAAAGCAGGACTGCAATCCTGGTTTTCAGGAGAGCAAACTTAGGTCTCCTCAGGGACCTCTTGGAAGAATCCCATGAGATACAGCCTGAGAGAGAAGAGGGGTGCAGGAGAGCTGGTTGATACTCAAGGACCACTTCCTCCAAGCTCAAGAAAGAGTTATACCGACAAGTAGGAAATAAAGCAAAGGCAGCATGTGGACTGCATGGATGAGTAAGGAGCTCTTAACTGAACTTAGATAAAAAAAGAAGTATATCAGAGGTGAACACAGGGGCAGGTGGCCCAGAAAGAGTATACTGTTGCTGTCCAATCTTGCAGGGATAGGGTTAGGAACGCCAAGGATACCCTGGAGTTGAATCTGGCAAAGCCAACATGAAAGGATTCTACAAGTACATAAACAGCAAAAGGAAGACTAGGGAAAACAAATTCCCTGTTGAATGGGGCAGGGGATTTGGTGACAAATGACATGGAAAATGCCGAGGCCCTCAATGCCTTTTTTGCCTCAATCTTTACCGGTAAGACCCGCATTCAGGAATCCCAGACACC
>NW_009223592.1:0-9951 GCF_000690835.1 Fulmarus glacialis | reverse complement strand
GCAAGAAAGCCTTACCCTCAGTGGAAAAGGACAAGATTAGGGAGTACGTAAACAAACTGGAAGGGAGTACTTAAACAAATTGGAGGTTATGGAGTCTCCATTCATGGAGATATTCAAAACCTGACTGGACATGGTACTGGTCAACCTGCTCCAGATGACCCCTCTTGAGCAGGGAGCTGGACTAGGTGATCTCAAGAGGTGCCTTCCAACCTAAACAATTCTATGATTCTGTGATTTCAGCTATAGGCATCAGCTTTTAGGGGTGGTGGATATAGCAAATTTATGTTTTAACTAAAGCTGAACTGAGGTGATGCAAAGAGTTCAGGGCACACACAAAGCCACATCTTCTAGGCACAAAAGCTAACCTCAATTTGCTGGACCTGACCTGTGTAGGTTTCTGACACAGTCAATGGAAGGCGAATTTCCTTCAGAGATAATTCATGGTGGAAAATTAGCTGTAAGAGTTCTGACTCCCTTCTGGAAGGAGTCTCTTGCTTCCGTGGCCAGAGGGACCCCTGAGAAAACATACAAACTTGTGGAGATTATACAGCAGCCAAACAGGGGCTTTTCAGTTGCTGCTTTAGACTTCATTGTTAAATCTCACCAAGCCCCACTTCAGGTCCTTTTTTTGGATCTAACCCAGAAAACTTTCTTCAAAGCCTGAATGGTGAATGAGAAAAAATCTTTGAGCATAGTTGTCTCATTAAGCAGCAAGCTGCCAGGGTTTAAGTTCAGAAATATTAGTCTGATGTTCTTTCATCTGCATAAATACATTTTTACAGGACATTTGGCCTTTTTCATTCCCCCAGTTTTCTAATAAAGATTGAACTTCACAGGAACAGAGAAGGACAGAGAGCCTGATTGAGAGAAAAGGGTAACACTGGGAGAGTAACTCTTTCTCTATAAATTGAATCTCTCTGACTCAGATTGTTATATATATATGATATCAAGAGCAGAATGATTGACATTGCAAAAAGAGAAAAAGACAGAAACACCTCCAGAATACCATAGAACTCACTTGCTATTTTAAATTATATGAACATTCTTGATTTAGTTAAGTAAGAAACATACTTAGATTTAAAAGATAATAAAAATGATCAATAGTCATAAGTTACATTTTACATTGCAATTTTTTCCCCCTGTTTAAAAATATGCTTTTCATTACTATTGTAGCCAGACATTTCTAATTGTGCAGAAAAATAGATAAGAACTGCTTGAACCTATTCTTTGGATCTGAGCCTTTCCCAAACAAATCTTCAGTGAAACATATATCCATCAACCCAATACTTTTGCAGTCATAATCATCCCACCAGGCCTACATTATAATGGTGCCTTTATTTGGTAGGCAGCTGGATAATTTCAGTGTACATGCTCAAAACCCAAATCTTGAAGGTTTTTGTTTTCACTTCGTTTAAAATTGTAACTTAAAAGAACTCAAATAAATTTAATTCCCCAATTTCTTTTTTTTTTTTCTTTCTTTTTTTGTGGGATGGGATTTACTTGCCCAATGACAATGGTACAGCTAAATAGAAAGTTTAAGCAGTTTAATATTGCACTTACAAGTTAGCTGTGAAGAAAAATTTTGTTGAGGAAAGCATAAGCATTTTTAATGGACTTGTTTTTGACCTCTTTTATATAGTAGTTATGGATTTTTTTAAGGAATGAGAGTACTTAAAACTGACTCTTATAAATATAATGAACATAATTAAACCAGACAATGACTTAAGAGAAGAAAGCTTATCAGCATTTGTAAATGCATGATTTATTTGGTGGGTTGTTGCTGGCTGGCAGCCAAGAACCCATACAGCCACTCATTCTCTCTGCTCTGACTCCCCCCCCAGCCCCGCGTGATGGGGAGAAAGTAAAAAGAACAGGAGCAAGAAAGCTCGTGGGTCAAGACGAAGATGGGGAAATCACTCACATATTACTGACATGGGCAAAACAGACTCAACTTGGGAAATTTAAGTTAATTCACTGTCAATTAACATAAATATTTAGTCAGTGATTCAGGTAATGGAAACAAAGAAGACAAACATTTAAACACTTAGGGAAAACATGTTTTCTCCTCTTTCCCAGGCTAAACTTCACTCAGACACCTCTCCTTCCCCCTTTCTAGTCTCCATTCCCTCTGTTATCACTGCAGGCTACACTCAGTCCCTTTGTTGAGATGAAAGGTGGTGCAGGAGTTTGGGTCAGAGCGTGGTGGTTTCTTTTTGTTGCTCATAATTTCTCACCCAGTTCTTCCACTGCTCCTTCTTTCTTACTTGTTTCCTCTGCTTTGGCATGGGTGCTCCAGAAGTTGTAGTTCCTTTGGGGCTTATCCATGGGCCACAGCCCCTCTTGGGATGTTACCAGTTCCGCTGTGGATCACCTCTTACTCTCTGGTTACATTGATCTTTTTCCTTGGTGTTTTTTCTCCTTTCCTAAATATGTTTTCATAGCAGTGCCACCAGCGTGGCAGATGGGCTCAGCTGTGTCCTGTGGTGTGTTCATTGAAACCGGCTGGAACCAGCTGTGTCTGGCATGGGGCAACCCCTGGCTTCTTCTCACAGAGGCCACCCCTGCATCCCCTGCTGCCAATACATTGCCATTTATGCCCAATACATTACTGTAATACAAATAAATTTATTTTATATAAAAATACATATAAAATAAATATCTTTTGTGGTAAAGCTTTTCTTTCACAATTACATAAAAGCCCTTCTAACAGTTTGAAAATGAGTTATAAAGGTAAATGCCCACTCAGTAACTGATTATTGAGTGACACCCTCAGACTTTGAGCGTCATAAGGGGAGGGAACAGAACAAGATGAAATAAGTAAGAGAGAGGAGAAGGAGTAGGAAGGTTATGGGATTACAAAAAGAGTGAATCCATAAAAAATTAAAACTGCAGGCGAACTGTTGCATTTATTCAATATCTAACATGTGAAGTATCTATTTACAAATGAGCTGACCTGTATTGCTTCAGTGAAATGCTTCAGAGCAGTGTTAAAGTAACTCCATAGCAAGATGTCTTAGTCCATGAGCCATTGAAATCGGCAGCATTTCAACGGTTCATGGACTAACACCTGCAGAATTTTCTTGTCCGGCATCCATTTCAGGGCCTATGAGTGAACAGAGATACAGGGGACCACAGCACCATGCATTGCTGTCTTTCATTTGGAATTCACAGTTCTCTCATTTATGGCATTACAAAGACTTAGAAGTAAAGATGTAAAGAATGTCCTTCCACAGAATATTTATTGTCTGGCTCAGAAGTATGGCTGAAACACGGTGGGGTTTGCTTCATTTTGGTTTGATAGGGAAACAAAAGTGCCTGCAGGATTTTGTTCCTAGCACAGCTTAACTTTGTGACTTTCTATTTTAAAATATGTCTGATTGCTTCTTCGTTTAGATTTCACCAAGCATAATACTCCCTCACTAGCTAAATCTAATTCCAAATGCTAAGTGCTAAACCAAGCCCTGCTCAACAATCAGTAAATTGCGATGCAACCATCAAAGGATATGGTCCCTACACTTAGTTTCCCTGATGCTTCTCAGTTGTGTAGAGGCTGTCATTACATGTAGTGGGGATCTAATTGAACCAGTGCATAGTGGCGGAAAATTACAGTCCTGATAGTGAAATAAGAGCTGATATGATTTTGCAGCAGTACCAGCACTATTCAAATCTCATAATGTTAGAGGAAGGTAATTGCCAGGATTGATGGAGGATGCTCAAATGTATATTGAAACCCCTTTAACTTCGCATGTTCGATATCTACTCTTAAAATGGAACTTTTATATTCGGGGCCTCTCAAAACTGCTGGTGCATTACTCGTAGATAAAATTCTTTTCTTCAGTGTCATTGACAATCATCACAATAGGTCATTAGGCACTTAAAATGTTTGGGGATATTTTTCCAAATCTGAGGATTCTTCCAAATTGTATTAACACTCCTTTTGTGGTTTTGGACTTGTGCTTCCATAGCCCTCTAGAAATACAGGAAGAAGAGATTTTTTTTTTTTCCGATTATCTGACTTTTCACATTTCTTACTTTGTCTAGTGACCATAAGTAAAATTTAAAAAAAAAAAAACAGTCTCTGAGTGTTTCAAAATCCTTAAGTGTTACTTTGAATTAATCCTTAAACTGCTAGTTCAGCAGACATTTTCAAAATTTCAGTGAGGAAAATAAACACAGTTATACACCTCTACTCTTCCTGTTAGATTTAGTAGCTGACCATATTCACGGACCGTAGTTTCACATAATAATAACAACAAAATAGTGTGTAGTCCCTATATCGGAAATATTTTTTAGAATATGTTGAATTAAGCTTTGGGGTAGGTTTGTTACAAATCTCTTGCTGGCATAAAGAGTGGCAGAAAAACGTCCAAGGTTAGATGTGAATGGAGACAACAAACGGTAGCCAATGGCACAAGCTTTTGTGCAGGACCAAAAGGTGAGATGGAATTGAGAGAATGAAGTATCAGTGGCATTACAAGGTTCTTTGTAAGTAAGAATGAGAAGTCTTGGGAGTGCCAAGGTTCATATCTGTTAATTTACAGGAGGCTTCATGATACAAGTTTTAAGATCTATAAACATTGCTAAGCTTAAGTCCTAATCCTTTCAAGAGGAACTAGTTGTATACATAGTTTCCTAAATACTTGTGTATCATGGCCAAAGGGCTTCTGAGGTAGGCACCCAGAATGAAATACTGAGTAAGTTAAGTACCAAACTTTCCTCTGTCTAGTGTACATGCAGAGTTGGGTGTCTCTGACTGATGCCTCAGAGCATCAGCTCGCTAGTGAGGAGCTGCCTAGAGATTCCCCAGAGGAAGTGCTTAGAATTGGGGTTTATCTGAAAAGGTCTTGGGTGCCTCTATCCTCTTGAGGTCCAGGGTCCATAAATCCTCCTAAGTCTGAATCATAGAATCATAGAATCATAGAATCATTAAGGTTGGAAAAGACCTCTAAGATCATCAAGTCCAACCATCAACCCAACACCACCATGCCCACTAAACCATGTCCCTAAGCGCCTCATCTACACGTCTTTTAAATACTTCCAGGGATGGTGACTCTACCACTTCCCTGGGCAGCCTGTTCCAAGGCCTGACCACTTTTTCAGTAAAGAAGTTTTTCCTAATGTCCAATCTAAACCTCCCTTGGTGCAACTTGAGGCCATTTCCTCTCGTCTTATCGCTTGTTACTTGGGAGAAGAGACCAACCCCCACCTCACTACAACCTCCTTTCAGGTAGTTGTAGAGCGCGATGAGGTCTCCCCTCAGCCTCCTCATCTCCAGGCTAAACAGCCCCAGTTCCCTCAGCCTCACCTCATAAGACTTGTTCTCTAGACCCTTTACCAGCCTCGTTGCCCCTCTCTGGACACGCTCCAGCACCTCAATGTCCTTCTTGTAGTGAGGGGCCCAAAACTGAACACAGTATGAGAACCTGTAAAAAATGGAAGAGATCATAATGTGAGGAAAATGCAATCTCACCTTTTGCATTATTACTGAGACACAGATCCCATAGCTTACCTGCTATTTAGGTATTCAAACTTCTAACTCATTTGTTGAGAAAATGCACTCTCTGTCAGACTGCTATTATTTCAACACTCCTGCTGCATCTGTATCACTCTGCAGCAAAGAACACATACTGCACAGGGAGAGCTGGTGCCTTAGAAGGGTATCCCAGCATGTCAGCACATTGAAGAACGAGGCATCAAGCAAGAAAGATATGCTGCATAGCCCAGAGATACTAAGGAAGATGTCCTGGGTTCTACTCCTGTGAATATAAACGCATTTTAGATCAAGTACCTCAGAACCAGTTATTGTCAGACATGAAGATAACTTCTATTAACCCTTGTGTTGGTAACTTTTACTTGTAGAGAAAAAAATGAACTGTTTAAAACTTCTTCACATACCCTCTTTATTTAAAGAGTGTTTCAATTCTGATGAGGCCTTAAGCTTCTCCCTTATTTCCCCCTTATTTTAATTTATTGCTAGACAATGTTCAGGACAGCCTCAGAATCATGGGATCTGGCAGAGGTTTGCATTCTTTAGAAGGTGAACTCCATAAAATCTGTTGTAAAGTCCTAAATAAAAATCGACCCTGTGTCATATCAGAAGCTACACAACAAAACAACCAATTCCACGTGATGTTCATAAAAGCCTCTCAAACATAACCCTCAGCACAGAGTTGTGCAAAGCTGCTCAAAAAGGAAATTCATGTATCATGGAAAGCATTTGAACTGTTTTGTGTTTGCTCTTGAATCAAGTTGACAGGATGGCAAAAAAGTACTTTTCTTTGTTCCCACTGTATCTAGAGCTGGTAATGTCTCTTGTGCACTTAAAAAAACTAATAGAAATTATTGCTTCCCACTACAATTTCCCCTCATTGTTCTGCCAATGCTGGACTAATCAGGTCACTGCACAGACAGAATACCGCGACAGCGTTGCTGCCATGCAGCAAGTTAATATGGGCAGAGTTGTAACAACAGCTCCAATATTTACCTCAAATGAATCTATGAAAATGTTCCAGTGTTGTGTAACCATTTTAGACTGGCAAAAAACCCCCCAAGAGTTATGAAAATACACATTCTACCCATCACCGTTGAAGCACAGAAATGATGCTCCAAAGATACGATGGACAAATGTTATGCTAAGCAGTTTCAACTGCATGTTCAAGAACTCTTTTGAAAGCCTCTTGTACAGCTGCACAGTTTAGAAAAGTGATACAATTAAGAAGAGCAACTGAAGCTTTAGCGTCTGTCTACTAAATTTCACTTTTCAAAATTAAGATGCCATAAAAGTGCTTGAAATCTCAAAAATTTAATGTTTTGCCAATTACTAAATCAAAGTGACAAATAGCTAAATAGAGCTATTTAAATCTCCTCAACTGACAGGCTGAATTTCAGTCTCATGAATTCTGAAGCTGCAGAAATACTAACGTCATCCAGAAGAATATTAATAAAGAGAGTGTCAGTGGAGTTTGAGCTAGAGTGCTGCTGCCAGTGGCAGAAATGTTTCAAGGTTTTTCTAGTGTGGCCATTTCAGAATTAATACTACTGTAATTTTAATTAATTTAGTTTTAAATTTGCTTTTAAAATTTATTTAAGTGAGCATACTCAGCACTAGAAACTCCCTTACAGCTATACCTTAATCTCTATGATTTGTTTAAAGATGTTTCTAGGTCAGTTTTCTTCATCAGTCTCTACTGCATTAAGTGCAAGTCAGTTCATTGTTTCTATTCCATTTTCACATGTGAAATGTCCGTGTGCAGTGCTCTATTGATTTTAAGCAGTTTTGCACCTTTGATTGAATTTTCCTTTTGTTTAAAATCCAATTTTCTTTCCTCCATTATTGAGGAACAGTTTTAACTTTCAGAGACAGAGAAGGGGAGAAAGTTGGGATTTTAGACCTGCCACAGAAAATGGTTAAATGATTACGTTATCAGACATAAGATGTGTCCACCTTGTGAAAATATTGGTTATATGTAGTGATAGAACAGCTGAATAGAGCAACTCACCCTTCTAAAAAAAGCAGGCAATCCCGTACGTATTATTTCCTGTGTTGGCCTTCAATGCAGTTGAAGTTAAGCAGGCAGGTCCTACCTGTCCTATACCAATAATATTCTGGGATGCTAACTGCCTTTCTATAGTCTACAAAATATGTCCTCCCCATTATAGTTGCAAATATTCCTGATATAGTCCAAAGCACACTCATCACTGTGTAAATAATTCGTAAAGTGCTGTGGAATAACTCTGGATAAATTTTATCCTGTAAGCTTGTTATTCTCCTTTTTCCCTTTCATTTTCTTCATGGCAATTTGTTTTGTAGCTTTTTACTTGACTGCTTTCATAGTGAAAGTAATGGAACTATACTGGGCTGGTTTCTAAAGCTTCTCATCTATCATACCCAGTCCTGCAACTTTATCTGTTGAAGTAAGTGTCTCTGTTACTGAGTATACTAGCAGCTCATTGTCAGCTGCAGGAAAACTAATCTTAGCCTTGAATGAATGCATCTAGTGACATACACAAAACTTGGAGAGAAAAGTGTGGATTGTACAAAGAAAGAGACAAAGACAAGCACCAGGAAGCCCACAAAGTTGCAGAATCTTTCTAAACTGTATGCTTAATTTCCAAAACAGTTTATTTTTACAGCAGAATTTATACAAGGTTTGCTTTGGTTCAGCTAAGAGGTCACAGCTGGGTATCTAACTGCCTGCCACAAATTGCCAGCAGCCTTGTGATTCCTGTTGCTGCCTCCCTATCTCTTGGCCAAGGTGCCTTTGTCCCTGGTCTGCTACATCCCAGGCTCGGCACAGCAGGTGGCTCACACCACACCGCACCTTGGGGCACACTCGTGCTCAGTGACACTGACCTTTTAGGACAGAAACTGGGGAAGAAGAGATTTAACCCTCTCTTTACTTCTAATTACCTGTTTCTATGTTACCATTCCTAGTCAGGAAGAAATCTCACTTACGGTAACTACTCAGTAATTGTTTGGTTCTAGTAATCCTTCCTCTCTGCAGTGTTATCCTTACTTTTGTTATCCTGTTGTACCTTAACATAAACAAACAGTGAGCTTTGATGTACCTATATTTGGTATATATCTACTTTAGCACCTTCCAAATTGAAGCTCTTTTTGATTTCCTTGTCAGATTCTAGTACAATGTGAGTACATCATTGTAATAATTTTAACTTGCCTTGTGTGTTCTTTTATTCTTTGTCTTTAATGGGTTTATTTGAAATATATTCCACATCTGCTGATTTTTGTCCTTTTCACTCACTTTCCTTCCACAATTTTTTTCTGCATCCCCTTTGCTTGTTTTTATAGTCTGCCTTGTCTTCTTTCATCCAGACATATTTGCATTATTCACACAGATTCACCACCTCAAATACCTTTTACCTGCTTATGTAAGAATGCTACATTTTGATACACTCTGCGTCCCTCTTCTTTTCAGTCACTGACATTAATTTTGCATATAGCTTCTGATATAGTACCATTTTTCAATATATCTTTCTCATCCATTATTGTCCCTCACAGTACTATCTTCCTTAACTTTCAATTTCTTTCAAAATTTGATTTTCTAAAAAGAAATATTTGCCATTGGGGAATCCTTTAAGTAATTCTTCGTGTTGAAAACTGGAAGGTACTTATCAGAGATTAAAGGTGAGCATGTAACCGTTAGTTTATGTGATTAAAGGCTCATCTCCATGAACCCAAAGGAGCCCAGGGGAACGATGACAGTTGGGGGAACTCCAACAACCTCATCAGAGCAAAGGGAGCCCCCGAGGCGGCTCCTCCCTGGGTGATCCCAGGGGAGTCTCAGCCCATGGCTCCAGGGTGGCACCCACCAACCTGATCCCTCATTCAACCAAGGGGATTACTGCCTTTGGGGATGTGGGAGTCATTACGGGATGTCAGAAAGAGCCTTCTGCGATTGTGCAAGCTTTATTGTGGGATGTTCAGGGGAAGGATTAAAGGTAAAGAAAGGGAGGGATCAAAGAGGGCTGGCGAGGAACAAGCAAGGGAAAACAAAGGAAAAAGGGAGTAAAAAGGATCAGTCCTGTGTGCAGTGGGCTGGTCAGCATGGTTGTCTGGCCATTCCCTAGACCTGATCACTGCAGTCTCATTATACTCCATTTCTAACTATTTTCCCGGGTGCTGGGATCTCTGTCCTGTGTGCACGTGTGTGTCTGGGGATTTGAGTGCAGCTGTTAGAGTGGGACCAGGGGTCTCAGGGACCTGCGTGTCTACAGTGGGAGCAACTGGAGAGACCACAGAATGTGTGCATTGTGTGCAGGTGTGTATGTCAGTGTGTAATCACTGGTGTGCATCAAGCTGGACAAGCCAGTGAGTAGGACAAGAGGCTCAGCAGCTGGGTATCGGAGCGGCCATAAGTCTGGACTGGATCCTGGAGAGACCAGGGAGTCTGTGAGTTGGCTCCCTGAGCTCGACTCACCTTCTCCTTCAGC
>NW_009223591.1:0-53470 GCF_000690835.1 Fulmarus glacialis | reverse complement strand
TTGGCTTTCTGGGCTGCAAGCGCACATTAATGGGCCACTGTTGAGCTTCTCATCAACTAACACCACCAAGCCCTTTTCCTCAGGGCTGCTCTCAATCTATTCTCCGCCCAGCCTGTATTTGTGCTTGGGATTGCCCCAACCCATGTGCAGGACCTTGCACTTGGCCTTGTTGAACTTCATGAGGTTCACATGGGCCCACCTCTCAAGCCTGTCAAGGTCCCTCTAGATGGCATCACTTCCCTGCAGTGTGTCGACTGCACCACACAGCTTGGTGTCATCGGCAAACTTGCTGAAGGTGCACTTAATCCCACAAAACATGCCCCAAATCAACAGATCTACACCTCTTTTAGATACCCCCAGGGATGGTGACTCAACCACTTCCCTGGGCAGCCGGTTCCAAGGCTTGATAACCCTCTCAGTGAAGAAATTTTTCCTAATATCCAATCTAAACCTCCCTTGGTGCAACTTGAGGCCATTTCCTCTCGTCCTATCACTTGTTACTTGGAAAAAGAGACCACCACCCACCTCCTTTCAGGTAGTTGTAGAGAGCAATAAGGTCTCCCCTCAGCCTCCTTTTCTCCAGACTAAACAACCCCAGTTCCCTCAACCGCTACTCATAAGACTTGTTCTCTAGACCCTTCACCAGCTTCATTGCTCTTCTTTGGACACGCTCCAGCACCTCAATGTCTTTCTTGTAGTGAGGGGCCCAAAACTAGATACACCCTGAAGACACACCCTGACCACAAAGAGCACCTGGCTGGTGACAAGGAGCACATCTAGGTCACTTTATGGAAATTTCAGATTCAGGTTTTGTTTTTAGGAACCACTTACATCTGAGTTCCCAAACTGACCATTGTCAGCCTACCATTCACCTAGGTCCCCAGCACGGCTAAAGCTTGCTGATACCTCTCCTTTGCATTTAAAACATACAATAACTGCTTCCAAGCATTACCTGCTGCATTTCAGTGCACCTTCTTATGCTCAGCCAGCCCAAACACAGGTCTTGCTGGCCTCCTGCAGCAAACTATCTCTACCACACTGGATATTAGGGGATCAGGAAGAAGATCTCAAACAGGATTGCTTTGACTTCTGGGAGTGAATATCTTGTTGCACAAGAAAAGTGGTGTGAAGGTTTCCCCCTCTTCAAAGGATGAAAAGCAAGTGTGAAAATAAACTGCGTCCTGTTCTTTGTGTGAGATCAGTCATGAAAGTAAGATCCACCAGAAAAGTCCTCAGATGAAGATAGGTTTCCCCTATTCAAATGCTCCGGGCTTCTCTAGGATTTTTTAGTCAGTAATTGCATTTGCCAGGAGTAAGATTTCAATTTGGCAATTCTTTTCTTTTTGAGAAAACTTAGTAGTAATTATGAGTGTCCATGCTAGCGGTATCATGAATGAACAAAAAAAAAAAATCAAAAACAAGAGAAGAAGGTCACTTAGGCTGCTGCTCCTTCACTGCTTTTCACCATTACTTAAATTGTCAGTGAAGATGGCAGTTGGCATCGAATGGGATGCCTAATTATATAGCCCAGTTTCAGCATTTTCTCCAGGTAGAAGGGAAAGCATGTGTCTGGACTTCCTTACCCTGATCCAGCAGTGCCCTCCAAACAGACTACCCTGGCTGTCATCTTATTGTTCATTTTGAATGATGATATTAGCAGAAATAAAGTTAATTCAGACATCAAATGCAATTAAAGTCAAATTTTGACAGCTCCTGAGTAACTAAAAAGCACCTAGTGAAATTTTCAGCAGTGCTCTGAAAATGCAGCCATATGCTCTGCACTTTCAGCTACCTAATGTCTTAAAAATTTGAGTTGCTTTAAACCAACTATATTTATTGCCTTTAGGCTCAGGTATTGGACATTTCTGAAGCTGAGATGAGGGAGAAGACTCTCCTACACCACCTGTGAGGCCATGACCAACTCCAGGGACATGCTGACCAGTTTAACAGTGCTGTGATTCTTTTTTGTGTGTACCCTAAGTTGTGTTGCACCTGTCAACCCAAAATAAAGGCCACCAATGCAGTGTGTGCAACTAGTGGTTTCACGCAGGGTGTACCAAAGAGGTAGATACGTGGACTTTCATACCTACATCTTGCAAAGCTGCCTCAGGTGAGCTGAACTGTTGAGCACTGCTGCTGGACTCATGTGGCTCAGATACTGGAGCATACACTCTGACAGGCAAGTGGGTATGGTTAAGGGTTTTCTTTTGTTTCATTTTTTGATACAGGGTGCATGGGAGCAGGTTTTCTTGCCTTGGGGCAGTGCTTGCAGAAAGGAGCGGAAGACCTTTGGATGCCCATCTCATGCAAAGGACACTGCTTTGTGCAGAGCTGCCCTTCCGCCTCCACAGCTTGCCTGACCATGAGGTCCTGCTACCACCTGCACACCCAACCACACATAACTACTGAGTTTGCTCACAGGTTTCACTAAACTCACGGCTACTATCAGGTAATGAATGTTCTGCTGTAAGTCTAATGCAGAGTATTACAACTCCTGTATGGCTCAGGTTTGATTTTCATCCGTACAGCTTTGTAGGTAGTCACGTAGCTAAGTGACATTGAGCTGAAAAATCTATAAAGTGCAATGTTTTTGTTATCCATCTCATGGAAGTGTTAATGTCATCTTTAGCTCTCATTCATGCCAATTAGCCAAAGCCCCATGGAGGAGGACTAGATATATAATTCCAGCGGGAGCTGGTGCATCATGTGTGGTTGCTGCTACAGGTCCTCAGCTCAGACTCATCACTCACCTGGCTAGTCAACAGAGGTACTCTGGCAATCCCATCCAGATGATGCTTATTTAGTCCCTTTGGTCTGCTGAAACCGGTAATAAATCAACTCCGTAATGAGGTGAAGCTGCTGTTGGAACATACTATAACTACATAGCCACTCCAATAGGCTTTATTAGCTAGAATAGCTGCTCGATCTCCAGTAATTTTGTGGGGAGCCTTTCTAACTGGTTTGCTTAATGGATGACCTCGCATGATTTATATATAGAGGTGGTTTGTTGATCTGAGACAATGGATTCAAGATGTTGATAAGAGTATTGGGATAACAGTTCATGGCAGCACCCAGGATGGATCATCTTTGTTCTCCTGGGACAAGTGCTACTTCATAAAAGGGATTTTGCACTCACACAATATTTATTCTTGAAAGCAAATCCCAAAGTTACATCAATACTACACAATTCCTTTCCCCTCCAGTAAAATAGGGCAGCCCCAATAATACAGTTGGTATCAATTTAGCTTAAAGGTTAGTAATTCCAGTGGCGTCTAGGGGATTTAAACACTCTGACTGCCAGTGATACCACTAGGATCCAAATAACAGAAATCTTTTTAAATGCTTCCACACTGCTTTTGCCTACGGCATGCACCAGCAATCCTTTATTTTGCTGTTTTTCAACACAACTTTTTCTTTCCTAATTTAATGTATTTCCTGGGTACATTTGCCTGTACCATACTATACGTTATGTAAATATGACATTTATTGTTAAATAAGCCCTACTTATATATACAGTCATCACTCAACCATACTAATGAGAGGCTAACTACAATTTGTAAGCTGCTGCTGTTCTTTCAGCTCTGTAATTATATCAGTGATGTTCAATCTTTTTACCCTGTGAGCCATAGGGCCTATTCTGTGGTCACTAAAGAGCTGAATGCCTTCTCCACAAAATGGGAGTACTTCTGAACAGGGATCAAACAGATGGAAGACAGATGGCTTGAGCCCTATTGACATTTCCTTTGCCCTTCAATGGCACTTCTCCAGGCATTCTGGAGGCTGTGTTTTTCCCATAAGCTTTTCAGAGTGCAATCTGAGCTCTTGAGATCTCCTGCAAAAATATATAAGATGAAGAGGAGTCTCAAATTCCTAACAGCACTGCTGAACAGTGGTTTTCTACCACCCTCTTTGGGCAAGACATGTGGGATGTTTTCTCATGTGTCCCTCTCCTGGTATCCATCTCTCCAATACCACCACCAAGAACATCCTAGATTGTCTCACCTGGACTCAGATGAGCGCTTTGTAGACTTGTCTTGAGTGCAATTTCTACTAAATTTCCCTGTTGCACAGGAATGAGATGGCTTTGTTGGTGGCACCTGCAGAAGTCCTGCTGATAGAGAATAGATACTGCAATCTGTTTTTCCAGCTCCTGCCCCCACGACAAGCTAGTTCTCTGCCTGTGCATGGAGACCACAAAAACTAGCAGTTTTCTGAACTCTGCCTGGGTTCCTGGGAACTGGTGCACTTAATAAGCTGAAGACACTTGGCAAAGTGTCAAAGTTGCAGCTTTCTCTGTACCAGCACTACTAAATCCACATTTGACTCTGGTGTCACCAGTGGCAGACAGTTGCCCAGTTCATGCCTCACTAGAGGGCATGAAGGCAGAAACTGTTTAGTAGCTTTAGCATCTGAATCAAATGCTTGAAGCACCCTCAGAGTCCTACAGTTGTGAGGACAATTGCTCCAAAGCTAAGTTCTGTCCACAGCAGTACCTGTGGCAGGACCTGTCTCTTTCTTTCCCTGACAAAGGACCTTATCCAGCCACTAAAGAAAGCTCCTCAAGGAAAGATAGATTAAGATTTGACAGAATCCTTCAAAGCGTGATGAGAAAAGACTTGTTGAGTCTTTACTCCAGCCATGAAGCCAAAGTCAAATTTTTGTACCCAGCTTTTGTTGAGGATGTAATTAACACATGGCCTGCTCTCCATGGAATAGTTAATAGGAGAGTGAAAAGATACAGGAGCAAATACTGGCCTTTTTTAGCACTCTCTTACAGCTCTTTCTGTTAGATAAAATGCTGCAGTGTATCATTATCTGTTGATTGCAGTCTTTTGCCCAGTTTCTGCTCTTGCCCAGTCAGCACTCATCTCCAAGACAATTTGAATTAATTGTGTGAAGGATTTCATAAGACTGGAATATTCAGAAACATTCAACTGAAATCAAGACAGAGTGGGTCTCATTCTGATCCCACACGGTTTGATGTGGGCAGACATGCAAAGGACTGATGGGTTTTTGTGGTTGCTCTTCACCCCAAGGGAGGGAAAAGCCTGCATTTACACCTCTTTGCCACAGGTCTAACATTTTATCAGCAGAACATGTATCTGATGGATGCAATTTGTTTTTTGAAGGTCTTTCTTTGTCCTCTAAGGATATTCTGTACCTCCTTCACAAACATAAAATTTCCACCATTTTACTGTAAATTCTGGTTTCATGCCCACTGTTGTTTATACTCCCTGCTTGTAATAATGAAGCATGTACTGAGGATTAAATCAGACTGAGGAGACGACCACTGCCAGGACAACTGTTCATCACTTTGTCAAATACTGGTACTACATGTGACTGCTTCCTGTACCTTGCTGTTCTCCATGGCTTTTCAATAGAGTTGGCGGAGGTGTGGAATACTTATTAGCTAACTCTGTTGACACATTAAGTGGATGCTATCCAGATCTACTGACTAAATACAAATATGACTATTAATTGTTTCTTTCCCCAAGGAACAGAGTCTTGTCGAACCAAATGCCACTTTCTCAACTAACGTCTCGCCACCTGCCCTAACCAGAAGAGAGAGCCTCCTTATCTTTTTTATAATAATGATAATAATGCCGATAATGATAATAATGATGATGATGATGATGATAATAACAGCAACAATAACAACAACAATGAATAATATCTTTGAATATAGTCTTAGGGCTCATAAGTAAAAAAGGATGCAGCTTGCTGGAACTCTTGATTTGGCAAACCAAATGATGAAATCAAAGGTAAGGATGTTGCACATGCATTGTACTGACAGCTTGATATATCAGTTGGTGTTTACCTCTACTCCACAATACCTGTGTTGTTCAGATTCACCCAGTATCAGCACATGAAAGTCAAGCAGGTTCCCGGTCCCAGCCCTACCACTGAGCTGTACAACTGTGTGTAAATATCCTTACTTCTCCGTGTTTGTCTCCCTACCTATAACGGGGGCAATCAAACCAGCTTTTGCACAGCTATATGAAATTTCCAGACACCGAAGCACAGGGAAGTTAAATGTTAGTAGTATCAGCTTGCTTTTTCTTCCTTTCTTCCTTCTACCTCTTAGTTATGCAGCATCACACTGTCCTCAAAGTTCACACGCTTGAGGGAAAAAAAAAACCAAACCTGATTTTTCCATTGAGTGTCAGCATAGATCAGAGGCTACAGTAACATCTTTAGCATGGGGAGATAATTAATGAAGTTTGAAAGTTCAAGTAATTCATATTTGTCTTTTAAAAACCTACCAGATTAAATCTCAAGTTTGAAGGAAGAGATGGGAACAAAAATCCAAGCCATTAAAGCAGAGCAAATTGTTTGTTAGTAATAGTGAGGTTTGAGGTTTTGTTTTTAATTAAAATAAATTTCCTTGACTATTATTTCTTTTTATTGCACATCAGGTTTGGATTTTTTTTTTTTTTTTTAAGGAGTAAAATAAAACTTTGCTAAATATTCTTCTGCCTAGAACTTCTATTTCAACCCACTGTGTACACAGTGCAGTGGAGTCTGTTTGCATTTGATTTAAAATCCTTACACTGAGCCACTCTCTGTGAATTGCACTATTTTTTTCCAGATGCTCCTGGACACAAGCCTAGATAGAGCTTCCTCTGCTGCTCCCTCTCAAGCCACTCTCCTGGAAAGCAGGTTAGAATGAAGCAATGGTGCAGGGAGATATTTTCGCAGGCATTCATAAATTGTTGTAGTTCTGTTTCCACCGTGGGGGCTATTGAGGCCCTTCAGGTTAGCGCATAATGAAATGCAGGCTCCCTGTACTCCCTGTGTGAGGAAATGAACAAATTCAGATTCCCTTTTTACTCTCCTAGATAATAACTCTTTTGTTTTAACTAATCTTTCACTTTCAGGGGTGATTAGATGCTTTAGCTGGATGAATCCTATTATTTAAAGCCTTTCCTGCCTGCTTCTCAATGTGCATTCTGACTCATGTACCTATTTTCATGTAGAGATTATTTAGAGACGGTACTTTTTTTCCCCTTTAAAAACAGCAGCAAGCAGGTTTTTGGACTAAGCCTTATCTGTGTGTATGGCCAGTCGTTGGTGCCCAGCTTAGCAAAAAGAACAGATGCTAAAACGCCCTTGTTAATGCTTGCTGACGATGTTTGTCTACTGCGTAAGAGGCTGCAATGGAAATATGAACCCTAACTATGATATTTTCAGGCCTTTAAGTATTAGAAGACGCATACTAAACCAAAAAAATACAGCCAAAATGTAGTAGTGCATTCCCGCACATCCTCAGGCTTGACCTCACTAGATTCAACAGGACATGAGCATACGCCTGAAGCCAGGTGGGAAGGAAGCAGCTCTGGAGCTGAGCGATCACTGGTGACTGCCGTGGTGGAGCGGGATGTGGTGTGGCGGTGGGGCCACCTGATCGCAGCTTGGTCACATGCTGCAGGAACACGGTGCACTGGCCAGAGTGGAGAAGTAAATGAAACTCTTTTCTTCCTTCAATTCCAGGGAAATATGTGCTGGGATATGTGCTGCCATGATCAGATCATGGCAAGGGAGGAGGCTATAGTCACAGTTAAGCCAGGAGCAGTGTGCCATGTTCTTTAATATAAATACCATTAACGTATGTGCATAGAATACATTTTCATTGAGTTCCCCATGTACTATATACACCCACGTACTCAATGTGAAGCCATTACCTCTGCCTCATTCTCCCAATCCAGCCTACGCTCCTATTTAACTTGGTGCTCCCTGGCCAAGATAATTTTTAAATTCCTTATTCTCTCAGCAAGCTAATGATCTCCTAGAGTGTGATCCAGTATCTTCTTGACATATCTTTCTTGAGCCCAGAATGTCTGAGACTCAGCTGCAAAAATAGCCACGTGAGCCTGGAGTCAACATCCAAAAAGATCTATTAAAGAAGAAACGAGATACAAAGAGAACGGGGAGGGAGAAGGAACGGGAGCTAGTAATTTGCTTTCCCCTGATTGAGGGGATTTATCTGCATTTCTAGTTAATAAAAGACATTAATTGATTCATGTTTTTTTATGGCTGCACACAGAGCTATTTCTGGCTGGAAGGAGACACTCTTAAATGGAATGAGTCAGACCAGACCTGTTATGTCACCCTGGGACCCTGAAAGATTTGTTAATTGCTCTGAAGAAATCAAGTTGCTTCACGGGGCTGTTTTTTCCTCAGACATCAAAAGCAGAGGGAAAGCATAGTAATTCTGAAGGCTGAAAATTATTTTTTTACATGGTCCTTTGCATTTGACAAATAGCAACAGGATAATCAAAGAGCTTTGCTCTCCACGAGACACTTGCATAGAAATCTCAACAGGATTTATCAGTCCAGCTAAACATAATCTCAAGAGGCATGGCTCTTAGCTAAGAAAAGTCCTAGCAGGTCATAGCTTCTCAATTCACTTCCTACGATTTCTTCCAGATTAACTTCACAAATCAAAAGATTGTACTGCGAGAGTTTTACAGGAAGGAAAGTCTGTATTTTTCCTCTTAAAAATATATAGAAAAACATATTCTTTCACCAAACCCTTTTTCCCCACAAAGACACCTGTTTCCTAGCTAGGAAGGCTTTTTATTATAAAATGAAATTGCACTGGAAACAAAACTGTTTTAAATTAATTTGTCTTCAGTGGAGGTTTGAGTTGTAGCTCAGGTGTTCCATGTTCCCTTTCTGGGTCATGGTGCCCTGCCAGATGACACCTTGAGGAGGCAAAGGCTGCTGTGACACGTGTTGGTGGCTCTACCCAAGGAGATGTGATGATAACTCATGGGATGGAGGCCAGCCAAGGATCCAAGAAAAGACAATGGTCCAAAGTGACAAGTGACATCTAAGGAACCCCACCTGTGCCTTCAGCCATCTGACAGCATTTCCACATTCAATTTGGAAAGGGAACTGGATAGTTTTAAACTGAGAAATATGTATGCTTTGTTTTTCACCCGAAGACCAAAAATATCTGTGGAAAATGTTGACAAATCGAAAGCATTTGTAATTTCTGCTTCTGTTTCCCTGGTGACAAAAAAAAAAAGTATTTCCAACTAAGACAAAGCCTGCAGCTCATAGTCTTGTCCAGTTTGTCCTGTTCGCCCTTGCTCTCACCTCCATGGTTCAAAGCAGCACAACAGTGGCAGAAGCCTGTCAAATGGACCTCCCCCTCATTTACAAAGCTGGAGTCTGTTTGCCCTTTTTACTACTTGGCCAGGGCTGTTCCTGGTAGGATAAATGACTGTACTGGCCTCATCCTATTTAGAAAGTGATAGTTATGCTTTGTTGTCATGTCAGCCTTTGCCAGGGAAAAATCACTGCTCTCAGTGGTGATGATGGGACACATCTTCTGTTGTTTTCTCCAACCTTTTTTTAATGTTGACGTCTTGAACATTTGCAGCTCCTGGACATCAGAGAAGCCCATCAAAGGGCTCAGCTCTGTGTTATAGATATGCAAAGCAGAAGCCTGGGTTTCTTCTGAACTTTCCTCACACTGGGTGGTGAGACTAATTTAGTAGCATATGGTTTGTAAATCTGCATGCAGCCCCGGCATGGTATCAGTAGCTGGCTTAAGGTGTGGGGGGGCGTAGAAGTACAGGCGTGTTAAAATCCTTACAGTCAGACAAATCTGCATCCAGCCACATTCACACTGTCATCTTTCTTAAGGAAAAAGCATGCTAGAGAAAAAAGATGCTAACTGGACACCCCCAAAGGCTCTGCTGCCATGGAGCCTGTTGGGAGTATGGCTTTGCGAACCCTGTTCGTAAGACAATCTGCTGGACTGCAGTGTTTTAGTCCTCCCTCTGTACCAGAAAGAGAGTGAGGGTGTATTTGGAGAAAGCCACCCTTTTGTGAGAGTGTCTCATGTTGACATATGCAGATAAAGAAATCTCAGCCTCTGAGTGCTCTGGCATCAGCACCCTCCTAAGCCCCGTTCTCTGGGTGGCTGTAGCCTTCTGGTTCCCCGACACGGATTCTCCTGCTTGCACACAGCAACCAGTATTTTTGCTGTCTTTTTTTCTCTATCAGTGAAGCATTACATTAAAACACCCAAGAATCCTTAAAGACAAGAAATTACTGTGGCAGAGCAAGGATCAATACAAGGAAGATAAATACAGCTTATGCTAGCTGGAGCTCTTATACTTCATAACACAAATCTTAAAATGTGATGCCAGCTACAAATCCAGGGTTGTCTTTCTATAATGTCATGCTTTTTAACCATGATGCACTGTGTTGTGACTCTACAGAATGGGCTTCAACTCGTGCTGGGGTTTCATGTTCATTTTAAGGAGCAATGCTGTTGAAACAGTCACATCACTCCTCCCTTGCCCTTTGCAGCTTGCTCCCTGCCATGCTTGTCCTCAAGCCAGCACAGCATCCATAAGGACACATAGTGAACTTATTTGGGTTCAAAACAGTCTGGGTTTGGTTTCATCCCACTTAAATTCTCGAATCTGGCTCATTGTGTGGTCACACCAGTGCTTGTGCTGGTGCAAAGGAAGATGCATTGAGAGGAAGGGAATGAACAGGCAGGTAAAAATGCCTCGCCCAGCTGTAGTTTTAGGGGATGTCATTTTAAACTACACCCAAACACCGTGATTTTAGCTGTAAAGCTTGTACACAAATTCTAGTTTGTCATCTAGGCTTTTATGTACACAAACTCACCTGTCTTAGGATGAGCTGACCCGCTGCAAAGATGCCCACCTCTCACCCTTGACCCTGGAGAGCCTACATGACCAGCTTAGACTAAAAGCCCCATTTTTAGATGCTATAAGTAAGATGAAATGAATCCCATCTACATGACCAATGTTTGAGCCTCCAAAGTTATTGTGAGCCTTCTAAGACATGGGGCCACCTGAGAAAGGAGGGTGGACTGCAGTGTAATATCAGGCAGGGAGTAGTCCTAGGTATGAGCTGGAGGGCTGCCCCCTCCTGTCCACTGGACTGAATTTTCTCCCCTCTTTGGGGAAGTCTGGAGGCTTGACGTTTGAGGCATGGGACCTGTCATTGCAAGAAAACCAGTGGGCATACAAGAGAGGAACGTAATCGCCTGATCTGCTTTATTTCTGATGCATTCCATTCCTGCAGAACAAGTCTGTGAATAGACACAACTCTTGTGAAAGTCTGAGCAGCTGGAAGCTGATGTACTCAGTGGTACAGCAGCTCTTTCTTGAGGGATATTATTTGTCCTTTCAGAACAGAACTATAGAGACTCAAATAATCCACCCTTCTCTGGGAAATTGTCCTTCATTCTGCTACCCATCAGGCATTCTGGGTTGCTGGCACAGAGTTATCACAGAAACACTGTCCCTTCTGGGCTCCAAATCTCCTCACAGTGCTCCCAAGTGAGAAAAAGGGAACCATCCTCCAAGCCTTGTACCATGAATGCTGGGACAGAGTCTTCCTCTGAGAACTAACCAAGCTCCATGCTACAGAGCTAGTATGCTTGTCCCAGTGCGCACCAATACACTATCTGGGTGACTGTTGGAGAACTTCACAGCTCTGACCTTTAAACTTCTTGCACTAAATCTATCCATGAGCAGTCTTCACCCTCTTGTCTTTGTGCTGGTGTTGTCCTTTAGTTTACACATGATTTTCCCTCCCAGTCATTAAGCACCACTGTGATGCAAGATGATCCCATGTCTCCCAGTTTTCCTTTTCTGGGCTAAACAAGCTAAACTCTAGTCTCATCTTGCCTAGCAGGACAACTCCTCCCCAGAAAACCCTCTTTGCAGTACAGTTTTGTGCCTGCTCCAGCATGAATTAATCTTCCTTGAACAGAGCAGACAAAGAGAAGCCACTCAGTGGCTCCTGCACCTCCTGTGGGTGATTTCTTATCTAGAGAGGACTAGATAGTAGCTCAAAGGCACCATTTTTTGGTGTCTTCTTTCTGTTCCCTATGGCCCATATCCATATCCATCCTGAGGGCTGGAGGCTTCTGTCTCAGGATATCTGATCAACACAAGGACTATGCACTTATCAGAAGGTGGGGATCCTCAGATTGAATGTATTAGGTCTCTTTTTGAGTCAATCACCCTCCTAGCCAGTGGAGAAATTAAGCATAGTTAAGATGAAGCTCTGGATATCCAGAGCTCTGGATATCAGGATATCCAGCCTGCTCTGGATATGTGATTTGGGATGTGCTCCACAGCAGGGCCTCTTTCTCCCTAGGCAGTACCGATGGAGACTGAGCAAAGTCAGATGGAGATGCCATACTGACTGTTTTGTCTTTGCTGCCTGTTTCAGAAAGAAAAGAGGAATATCTGCTGTAACTTACATACGCCTGGGAAAGCCGTGTGAACAAACATGTAACCACAAACGTGGGTTTCTCTCCTAGGCAGCAATGCAACCTGGCAGGTAGTCCTGTTCCCACTCCAGCTGATGGACCAAAAGGGACCATAAATCACAGCTCCATCACAAGGACCCTGCTTCATTGCAAACTGTGAAGAATATATTGACACTGCTAAATTTCTGCTGATAAGTATGTCTGAATTGGCATTTGTGCAGACATGGGGTGTCTGCTGGGAATTGTCTCTTGAGTTACAGCCATTCCCCATGCTGCAGGATGATAAAAGGGAACCTGAAGAGGACAAGTTAACCTTGCTTATGCTCTCTCACTTCCTCTCAAATGCTGCTCAAGATTTGCTGTGGAACCCATGGAAAGAAAGATCACTATTGCCAAATGTCAGCTTCCCTAGTACTGTTCCCAGATCCCAGAGATCTGGAACAGAAGGCTTTCTGGATGAGACTGTCCTAAAGCCTGAACAACATCTCAGCATGGGTACTTCAGCATCCTCCTGAAGAAAAAATGTTTACTCCTTTCTGCATGAGCAAGCGACTTAGGGAGAGCCCAGACACCATCAAGTCATGAGGATAATCCAGAACCTGTTGTTTTGGTGCAAGGACAGACTGAATAGGTCCCATTTCTGACTGTCTCATCCATGCTGCCTGGGTCATCCTGAGGATGCCACAGATCTGAACCCCCTTTCTGGTATGCTCTGAAAGTCACCTCAGCTGTGTACAACAGTCACAGATAATGCCACAGTCCAAGGTAGATAGAGTCACTGTATCTCCTTCTCCCACTCAGTCTCCAGCTTATTTCCATCAAACCACCTTTCTGATCTATGTGTTATGTTTGATCCATGTTCCAGTCCTGTTCCTGTCTCTCCTTCCCCAACTTCAAAATTAAGGTAGTCATCCCAAATTATTCCATGGCTTTCTCGGGAAATATTGGTGCAGGAAAAGGCTTTGAAAATGGTAAAAATTCACTCTGTTATGATTGCCATCCCCAGTTCAGTGTCTCTTGTGCAGTTCCGCCTAAATATTTCAAGGTACTTCTGTCTTATCTGCATATGAAAAAGAAGCCAGCAGCTCTGAAAGGCTTTTTTAGGAAATCCAACAGCAGCTATCTATTTTGTTTTCACTTTCTCTATACAAATCCTTATTCACATCTAAGGGGTGAAAGCTCTGTAATGAGCATGATCATGACAGTGTACGATACCCTTGACAACAGGAAGAAGAGCTTTCTTCTGTGGCAGGTTGGAGGAAGATGTGTGACGGGGGCCACGAACATGCTGTCCCAGTGGCTTCCTGCCATGTGCTAGCTGTGGCTGTCTGCATCCCTCACGCGCCGTCAGGCTCTGTGTCACTGCTGCTTGCACGTGAAGAATTTCAAAGGACTGCCAGCCACGTTAGGGATCTTGAGAAATAAGACTGAAGCTCAAGATCTTCCAGAAGGCTTGTTTTATAACTGAAGGAATGGCAGGGAAATAGGAAGGTCTTAATGCAGTGCGCTTGAACATGCAATTATGTGAATGGACGACACAAAGTGTCACCATACATCTGTCTGCACTGCACATGAGAGGCTGCAGGGGAGACCAGAGACCTCACCAAAGGCAGGAAAAGCCACCGGAACATGGGGCACGATCATTTTGCACAGCCTCTTCCTATCACTTACCAAAAGACAAGTCAGAACTGATGGTACTTGGCATTGGGTGTTGCCCTGATGAGCCAGTGGAGGATGCTTCAGCATCAGTGAGATATGGAGTCACTGGGCTATGTGTGTGTCTACGTGGCAGAGTCTGTGTCAAGATGTACCACAAGATACAGAGAGGGGGCTGGAAACTGCCAAGCTGCTGACAGGACCTGTCTCACTCTCTGCTTTGCTTTTGGAGGGCAGGGATGGGAAAGGAGCAGCTTGGCACGCTGTGGGTACCGTGCCCTCAATAAGATATTTAATTTGCAGTAGGCAGTGATCAGACCCTACACAGGGCTTAAACATTAGAGAGAGTTAAACAGTGTGGGTCATGCAAGGCAAAGTGCTGTGGCTTTGTGAGTTCAAACGCATGAGTCCCTTCAGGCTACACTCTTGCGTGGCACTGGAGGGTGGGGTCACACATTTATCTTCTCCTGCTCATCTTTCCTCTGCGCTGCTTAGACTCTTTTGCTTGCTGACTTGTGCCAGACCTGTACTTGCCTAGACACAGCTGCAGCTGGTGAAGCCCACTCTCGGCGATTTGGAGCCTGCAGGAAGTGAAACACCTCCCTACCAAGCTACTGGGGCTATCAATGACCCACCAAGAGCTTAGACTGGGGTCAGCTCAACAACCACGTAGGATCTGTGTTTTGCTTGTGCTCAGTTTCCATGCAGCAGCTAGAAGCACTCAGGAGACCAAAGCTGCTGCCTTATGGGGAACAGGACAAAGCTGGACACCTCCCAGGCTGGGCGAGCCTCGGCCAGGAAGCTGAGCTGCGAGCAGGTTGAGGAATCCTGAGAAGAAATGTTGAGGTGTCACCAAGCACAGCATCAAAGCTGTGTCCCTTTGCCAGAGTCCAGAGACCACAATGAAGCAGTGAGGGTCAGCAGGGGCCCCTCACCCCGTGCCATCTGCAAACGTGCGCAGTGAGTTGACTTTTCAGTTGTGACCCAACCTCTTCCCATGCAGTCATTGATCAGTTCTTGCTCCCCTTAGTCAGTGTCCTATTTTTCACTTAGGTCATACCAAACTGGAAAGAATTGAGGGTATTTCTGTTACTCAGTGGGTACACAGTATTAACTGTTTTACAAGATTAACCCCTGCCCTGGACACTTATGGGACACCACAAACTCAAGGAGGTTTCCTCCAGTACCGATAGTTTGAGGCACTTAAGCCTCAACCTGAATGTTCATATTGCTTCCCTCACTCCTCTTTTAACACTTACAATAACTTTGCCTATCTCACTAACCGCAAAAGTATCATGATCTGTGTTTTGTGTCCTGCACACTCTTGATCTCAACAGCACCTTGCGACAGTGAGACCCAGAGGCTAATACTCACACTGAGTCAAAATGCATTTCTTGCTCCCTGTTCTGAATTAAGCATTTTTAATTCAATGCCTTTCAGTTGCTGTACAGAGAGGATGTGTAGTACTCACTAAACTACCTTCTCTGTCCCAAATCTACTTTACAAACTTTTATCTGCATCTCCCTCCAAGCACAGACACTTTTAAAGTCTTTATTCATATTATAACTCCTAATACGAACCTCAGGTTATTCTCATCACCTATATTTGAACTGGCTCTATTTTTAGTTTCCTGGTTTAAAATGAATATGAGGACATGCCTTTTATAGACCGTACGCTCTTGGTATCTGAGCATATCTTAAATTAATAACAGTAACATATACTTTGGAATAAAACTTGTGTTACATTTTAAACAATTGAGGGAGGGTGATGACATAAAAAGGATAGATGAGAGTATAGTACCTTAATAAGATTTTGAAGGGCTGTGTTTCCAAAGAGAAATCTGTGAGTTCTGTGCACAAATATGGCCCCACATAAAGAGCAGATCTGCACAAAAATATGACTGTGTAGGATGAGGGGGTTTACTCAGCAGATCTGCATCTCGCTGTCTGCACTAACATTTTCCTTATCATAGCCGGGAAGGCAAGCCCCCGAGCTCAATCTGTCTCATGCATTGATCACAGAATTTGAACAAACTCCCACTAGCAAAATCCAGTTTGAATCCTACAGTCGGATCAATTTTCAGCCTGACCAGTAAACTCCTTTTTGTTCACATTATAAGCACATTTCTTCCGGGAACATCAGCTACATTTTTTTTTCTTCTCATTTCTTCCGGGAACATCAGCTACATTTTTTTTTTTTCTTTTTAAAAAAAAAAAAAAAAAAAAAAAAAGGGCTCTAACATCTCTTTTATTCCATGTTCAGAGGGGGAAATGCAGATTAGGAAAGCAAACCCATCATTTTCTCAAGGGGCAGGTGTGCAATAAGGTCTGCATTGGCATACCTAAGTTTATTTTCCGCAGCAGATCCAAGCCAGTGCCATTGAAATCAATTAAAAAATACCAGTCATTGGCAGAAAGTGGGCTTGGAATCAGCTCTTTAGTTGAGGAACTAGGCTGTCGTCCAGAAACTGTATGTCAGCTATATGAATTACTGGAAAAACCCCAGTTTCTCTGTTCATTCACTTGGTGCTAGGACTATCCAAGAGTCAGAAAAACTGTCATGAAGAGATCTGTTCCTGCTCAAAGGCTTCCTGCTCCATGCATCTTCTTGCTATGAGCATTGTCTCATTTGCCTTCAGCTGAAATGCTGCTCTCCGTTCTGCAGCCACTAATTTAGAAGGAGAGTCAGTGAAAAAGAGGTGCTTCTTGCTTTTCACCTGTCAGACAAAAAATCGTAAGTTCAAGTCTCAGATACTGCACAGACCTGGGTTCTGGTAGCTTTCCTCCATGAGAGCACCAGCAGCACCCTCAAGGCACTGCAAGGAAATGATGCCCTCATCCAGGAAAACCTTTGGAGAAATCATCATGACTGCCTTTATATAAGAAAATAAGAGCACACTGCTACGATAAGTGATTGTGGGAATCTGGTTTTAGGAGTGTGATGGCCACTGATTGAGGGATTTCAGGACCCTGGGGAGTTTTAAAGCCACTACCTGAAGAGTGTGGATGACAGAATGGGTTTACTTCAGTTCTGAGGAGAAATGGAGATGCTGTCAGAAAGGAAACAGCTGTCCTAGCAACAGTCAGGAGCGGAGCAGTGGGAAGGGGCTCAGCTCTCTAAGAGGGGTGCTTTCTGGCACAGCTGCTGGGGGATTCAATGCAACCCCCTCCTCTCTTATCCAATGTCTCTGATCAGTACTATGAGTGTATTCTTCCCAACAGATGGTAATTTACAGGACACTTGCTGGTGCCCTAAAAGAGAGGCAGGAGGAAGAGTGCAGGGCTTGCTTTGGAAAGTCCAAGCAAGGAGAAAATGCTCTACTCATCCTTCATCTACTCCTCCTTTGCTTCCCAACATAATCTGCTCTTCTCTTAAGGTTACTTGAAGAACCTGCTGGCCCTACCACCTCCTGAGAACCTCCAGGTAGCAAGTCATCTCTGTCTTCAGGAAAATGACACATGAGGGCTGCCTATTCCTTCTCCTCAAGTCCTGAGAGAACTATGGCACTTTGACTCAACTGCCTACCCACTGCTGTGGCAGCAGAAGCAATTCCTGCCACAGGGGACTGTAAATTCATTTCAGCCTCAAAGCAGTTACAAATGACAATGTAGTGCAGTTGCTCCCCTTATCTCCTCTGTGCTCCTTGGGAACCCTGCACTTTTTGTTCATGGAGAACTGTAGCAAATTTTGCACTGCGCAGACTTCCCTCACCTGTAAAAAAGGTATGCTACAACCTGATTTCATAAGCTAAACTCAATCACAGCAATGTCACTCCGACAGGTGAGAAATTGCTGAGCTCTGTCTCTCCCTGAGTGCACAAAGAGTAACTCAACAGTTAGAAATATCTTCCAGCTAAAGCAAGACCTTTCACATATGTGCCAGAGAGAAACTGCTCCTTCTCTGGTTTCTAAGACCTGGGCTTAACTGTGCAAACTTCTTAGCACTTCCTCCAGCATCTGCTGTGCCAATCTATGACAGCAGAGCCCTTACACTTGTGAGCACTGTGTCTCCCCCAAGCCCAAGGCTGCCAGCAGTCCACGTTGCATCCGGGCATTCCCCAAGCCCAAGGCTGCCAGCAGTCCACATTGTGTCCTGGCACACAATGAAGAACAGAAGCAGGGCAACAGTCACCCTGGTCCTGCCGGTGACCTCAGGCTGTAGCATCAGGATCGATGAAATGCGCAGGCTCTCTCCACTGAGTAGAGAAGGATTTTGGTGCCTAGCTGAAAGTATAAGCCTGACTTTAAGCCAGAGAGGGTAGGAATCATCTGGCTTCACTACAGACCTTTAAAGTGTCCTTGCAGCCCCATGAATGGAAGATTAATGGCTCACTGACAAATGTCACCAGCATTAGTCACTATAAGACAGTGTAAACGTAAGGAGGTTCTCAGCCTGCAGGATTTGCCCTGTCCTGGAAGAGTAAAGCAGCCCTTCTTGGTTGCAACTGCAGCTGATAGGACAAAAAAAGGATGAAAACATCTACATCTGTTGTCTCTGAACCAGGACACACTATAAGACAGTGTAAACGTAAGGAGGTTCTCAGCCTGCAGGATTTGCCCTGTCCTGGAAGAGTAAAGCAGCCCTTCTTGGTTGCAACTGCAGCTGATAGGACAAAAAGGATGAAAACATCTACATCTGCTGTCTCTGAACCAGGACAGCAATATGCTAATAGCAGCAGGCCTTACACAACAGCAGATTACAGTTCAGCTTCTGTTATTTCAGCTGAGGCTAGATTAAGGGCCCAACACACTAAAAGTCACAGGTTTTGTGCTTAGGCAAAGAGAATTTTATTATTCTTTTGACTGCAAAACAACTGCAGTAGGAAAGCCCTCATTCAGCTGCTTTAGTATGCACCTCTTGGAGCATGGACACCAGACCTGTAGTAAAGTCATGGCAGTATTAAACAAAACTGACTTTGGAATAATATGAAGAAGAAGAACTCCAGCTGGGGAGCAGAACAGGAACCAAATGACTAAAGAACCACAGCTCTGTAAAAGTAGGTCTGGGACAACAAAATGATGTTGTAACTGTGAAACTTAGCATTCCTACTTCAACAGATATTCAGCTGTTGCACACCTGTAAATCCAATACAAGAAGGAATAAGACATCTGGGGCATGTGTTCCTCTGGTTTGTCCCCATCTAGGAATCATGGATCCCATCTTCAATCTGTAGCCTTTAGACACTACCACAATATAAACTAGTCACAGCCAGGGGCCCGCATGCTGTCAAGAGATGGAGATTAATCTGTTTCAAAGAGTAGAAAAGGTCAATCAGTAAGTTCAAGTCTGTCTCTCAAGGACTGTCTGCAATTACTTTTCTGGCATTTGTTGTATAAACCCCCTACAATTGTCCATGGTTTTATACTGATTATTAAAGGATAAACTGAAGCTCCTAAAACCCAATAATTTCCCTGTGAGTGAGTACCATATCTAGAAAGTAAATCTGGAAAGCAAACCTGGGGCCAGTGTCTCTAAAGACACTTCTCTGATGATGAGCCAATGTTCCTCCCAAGGAACTTTAGAAGATAAACTGTATATTACATACTGGTTTTGTTATAACAGTAGATTTTGGGGTGTGCCCAAGCTCTTCATCTGGCGAACTCTGACAACAGGATTCAGTTGTTCTGGTGAGATCACAAATGCTTCAGAATTACAGATCCCTCTGCAAAGTCCCCTATATGCACCCAGGAATCTCCAATTTTTTCATAATATTTGAATGTCTTGTTTACAATCTGCAAACACAGTTAAGACTGAATGCTAGCTTGCTAAAGAAACAATATGCCAACTCTAAGGGTAATTCTTAATTTTAGTTAAAATCCCTGTTTGGGGAGATAACAGCCTGAGATGCTCAGAGACACTGTATCAGGAAATCATAAGGTTTTTTATACATCAGTTCTTGATAATAAATATAGAAAAAGACATTCTTCAAAGAGAAGTTTGTGGCATAAAACTGAAGCTCCCTGTTTCAAAGATAGCTGGTCTGTAACTGCCAACTTTTCACCAGCCTTCAGCTCAGTTTTCAAAGATATCTGCCAAAACGTCATGGAGAGTTGACAGACTCTCTGTGAAAGGGCATCTGATAATAGGCAGGGCTTTTTTCTTCTCCTCTCAGCTGCTGTAATTTATTTTGATATACTGTTAACACACAGCAGAAAGAAGAGAAATCCATTCTAGAGTACTAGATTATTGAAAACCATCCATGGGAACTCAGCAGAGTGCTGGATGCAATGGAGTTTGTAGGACAAGGAAGTGGGCACAAAATAATTCACTGACCACAGATGGAGAATGAGTTGAGAGATAACTTCTGTGATTTACATTGACATGGAAACATAAGGTCCTCAGCAGTGGCATTGGTGAAGGCTAGTCCCAAACTCCTGCGTGCCCGGGTCTGAAAAGGGGACCACATGCTGAAGTCAAAAGCTAGAGATGCCCCATGACCTTTTGCAAAGTGCCAGGTGCAAGTTTAGTTCCAATGCTGCATGTTTCAGTACTAGTTGCCAAAACATATTGCTAATCCCAACCTGAATGTGCACACGCAGAAAGGCACAGGGTGGTCTTTCCCTGGCTCAGACACAAGATTCTGGGTTTAACTGTCCCTCAATGAGAAAGAAGAGGCAACCCAACCTGGCTGGCATCCTCTCTTCCCACCTCAGTCCTGTCTGTGTCCTCCAGGAAGCATGTTTGATCAGGTCAAGTTAAAAATGCCATTGACTGGCTGAGGTGGTGAACAAGATGATCTCCAACTGACAAGAAGTGTCTCTTCACATGCACCAGTGAGGCTGCCCACAGGGGAAGCTTGCTTTCTTGCTGCAGGAAGCAGTCTCCATTCAATAGCTGACTATGGAGCAACTGTGGGCTTCTTGCCACAGGAAGCTGAATCTCCTGGCTTAGCGGTAATATATGTGCTCTGTGCCCTGCTTGTGGTCATTTTTCTGCTGTTTCCTTAACAGGCTGGAGGAAGGCTCTCAGATTAACTGCCAATCCTCCATCTGCTCATTGCTTATCGTGTGGGACACACTAGCTCGGAAAGCCACGTTCCAAAACAGTCTCTCTAGGTTATGCTTTAAGCCAGGTTTGTGGCCAGTTTGTCTGAAGACAGAAGGACATGAACCCATCACCTTAGTTATTTCAACGTACTTTGCAGAAGGTGACCCCAGGTATTGATGTGGTTTTGCTCATGTTCACCCCATTCCTTGCCTGCAGCAGTGGCACGCTGCAGAACTGCTGCAGGCATCGGTATGGTTTCCATGACCTCCCCCTCTCCTCCCACCCAGCTATTCAGAGGGCTATAAAAAAAAAGAGCTGTCCAGACTCTGCTGAGAAATGGACGGTCGCGTCTGAAGTTGATTAAATAATTCAGAGCGGATTGAAATGCCCTATTGCGTAATGGAATCTTTCTGCAAACCGTGAAGCTGTTTCCACATCCCAATGATGCTATTTTCAAGTCAATACAATTAAGTGTCAGAATATGCAATAGTTGAAATTAATCTGGAATCAGAATGCAAGTGATCTTTAACACACACACTGCAAGACACCATAAAAATCATTAAATATTATCCAGGATGAACATAAAATGATTCATTGGGATGCAGTGGGCTCTGGCTTGACATCTCTCCATTGATACGAAGTGTCTAACAAGTGTTTAATGAGAAAAAGGACTCAACATACCTAACCCTCAATTTTTGCATAATCTATTCATGGCATGTTACAGATGCAGTTTTCCCTGTATTAATGAGTCTACTGCAAGTGTGGATTACTAATGATGGGGGGAGGTAATAAATTCCATCTTGGAGCTGATTCACTGCATGGTTTGGAGCTGCGTTGGGCTGATGCTGGTTGCAACAGAGGTAATCCAAGACCCCAAAATAACAAATTAAGGGAATGAACCAGCACTTTGGGGAAGAAAACAGAACACAAGGTTCCCTGTATTAATGAGTCTACTGCAAGTGTGGATTACTAATGATGGGGGGAGGTAATAAATTCCATCTTGGAGCTGATTCACTGCATGGTTTGGAGCTGCGTTGGGCTGATGCTGGTTGCAACAGAGGTAATCCAAGACCCCAAAATAACAAATTAAGGGAATGAACCAGCACTTTGGGGAAGAAAACAGAACACAAGGCTTCCAGCCAAGCAACAGGGAACCAGTCATGACAGCAGGGAACCAGGGCAGTGCTGGAGAGAGGAATCAGAATCCTCAAACTGCTAATGATGATTAAATTAATAAGTCTCTTTCCTCCCATTCATCTCTGAATCATATTTACATGCCAATGGACCAGTAAAACTGCTGGGTTTTGACTCGATGCTTGTAAAAGGGGTTCAGTTCAGGGTCTCCAAAAGGAACAGCAGTGTGTATAAAAGGGGAATTCATGCAATGTGTGTACAAGAGAAGGAAGTGGTGTCAGCCAGCATGAATACCCGATCCTGTTTTACCACGTGTTGTATCACATTTAGTCTGTATGCAAAGCTTGCAGCATGCTGAATATTATAAATCCACCGAGGTGTCTGCATAAAGATTAGTTTGCATACAGATATGTCATTTATAAAATACAGAGCCTGTCACAGATATTCTTCAGCTTGCAGAAAAAACAATGACGGTGGGAAGAATGTGCAAATGAGGGAACACAACGGATGTGTAGATCAAGACATTTCAGGAAGGAAATGACCTGATCCTTATACTGACACGAGATGTCCCACAGCCCTATCATCATCAACAAGCTTTTCTAAGAGTCACACAAACACGAACTTGGCAATGCTTTCTTGGGCAAACATAGGCTTAGTTATGAGTCATTTACTCTGTGCTTCCTCTCTCCATACAGAGGGAAGGCATCAACTTCCAGTGGGAGCAGCAGAGACCTGGTGCTAGGAGAAAAAGATGAGAAAGCCGCCCACCTCAGCTGGCTGAGACACTGAAGCAGCTCAGGGAGATCTTGGTTGCTAAGTATGATCTAGAGCTGCATTTGTCCTCTTTCGTGTTTGCCGTTGTAGGAGGTTCTCTTATAAACAAACACAAATGTTAAACTGTATATAAAGCAAGCTGTTGTTTTACTCTTGAAACTTGTCTTGCAATAAGCCTGAGTGACCCTACTGACATCAGGCTCTTCATCTCCCGGTACTGGCCCATGGGGTGACTGTGGGAGGACAGTGCACTCCCCAGAGTGGTCTGTATCTCCAGGAGGCTGCAGGGCACTACCCAGTGAGGTGAAGGTATGGCCATGGACTGGAGCACAAGATGCCAGGTCAGTGATGAAGTAGCTTGTCAGAGCCCACTGATAGACAAGCTAGTGAGGAGGAGCCATGAGACTCAGCTGCTACCTGTCAGCTCTCCCTCCCATCCTGACATTACCTTGTCTCCTCTCACTCTCACAAACCCCTGCAGCTTCCAAACCTCGAAACCATGTGGTACCCATCTTCTACTGCTCTGGCACCATGGGATATATGGTCTGTCTGTCCTCAGAACAACTCATGCACATGCACAAGGTCTGAGAGAGAAAGGTGATCATTTTCTAAGGTGGGACTAGATCAAGAACAATTTGCTCCTTTTGAATATGCACAAAAAAGGATGATTTGAGGAAGATATTGTCAACTGTAAGAAGTCAGCAACAGCTGACCTCTCACTTTTCTCTCTGCCTGTATGTGGATGCTGTGCATCATTTCAGGTAACAGGGAGTGGGATATTTATCAGGAGATGGCAAAGGGTGAGGCTGTGTCTGGACAGTATGATGTCTAGTTGGGTGTAAGGTCCTTCTAAAGGACATATACCATGTTCCCACACACCAGGCAGATGTGCTCAACCAAAACCCGCTCAGGCTAGACAGCTGTACCTCACATGAAGGGCTGTACCATCAAAAGAGTGCCCCGAGCCACTTTGCAGATGCATGAGGTACAACTATGCTGCAGGACAGTGAAAATAGTCACCATCCCTGGAAGTGTAGATGAGGCGCTTAGGGACATGGTTTAGTGGGCATGGTGGTGTTGGGTTAACGGTTGGACTTGATGATCTTAGAGGTCTTTTCCAACCTTAATGATTCTATGATTCTATGATTCTAATAGAGGCCCAGGCAGGGAAATCCCACATTCAGGCTGTAAATCTTGCCATATCTGCACCAAATATCACAAGATAAAACGTGACTGTGGGTAGCTGTTAATTGCTCAGTCACCAAGATGACTTCTCTACACCAATATTGTTTTCACATTGCCCACATTGCAGGATGCTGGTGCAGCTCCACAGAGAGGCCAGCAGCAATGCAGTCTGGCTTTAACAACCACATCACGCTGACTTGGATACACGGTTCATTTTTTTTTTCCTGCCTACTGGCACTGCTGGAGACATCCTAGGTGCAAATTTTAGTGGGATATTTGAAGAAAAGAGAC
Source organism: Fulmarus glacialis (assembly GCF_000690835.1). Classification (NCBI taxonomy): domain Eukaryota; kingdom Metazoa; phylum Chordata; class Aves; order Procellariiformes; family Procellariidae; genus Fulmarus; species Fulmarus glacialis. The sequence goes on along the minus strand of NW_009223591.1, from coordinate 29,169 downwards.
TCCTGCAGATGCCCTAACTCAGAGCACACCTCCCAGTGAATCCAGGAACAGTGAAGATTTGCAGCCTTGAACCAAAAGTGAGAGCTTCCGTTTCTGAAAGTGTTATTGGCTGTGAGTACACTTGACTCTTCCTGAGTTTCCACACATGCTTTGCAAGTTGCAGCCCTACCTCTGCACCTCCTTAAGGATCTGGCATAAACTTACAAGAAACTAGCAGATTGTAGGAAAAGTCCTGTTTTTCCCTATGAGATGACTCTGCAATAGAGGAGTCTAAAATCCCATATTCCTCCTGCCTCACTGTTCCCTGACCCCTGGCACTCAGTTCAACTGGGAAATTATGCTTTTCCAGCAAAAAAAAAAATTACTATTTTTAATACTGTTGCAGAGTTACCAGGAAAAAAAAGAAGTTCTTTAGTGACAAAGTGAGCCTATCATCTGCTCTACAGAATTTCTACTGCTGTCACAGACTGGTGAAATACAAGGAGCCCAATTCCATTCAGAAACTATTTTCAAGGACTGAGGCTGGTAGTAAAAAAAACAAAATAAAAGTCACATTTTTACCTGAAAACTCAACCACCATGATCTGGAGTAGTTAATATGGAGTGAATTTACTGCTCTTCAAGACTTGTTCACTCACTGTGGTTGAATATTCACGTGGGTTCTTGCTCCATGTTGTGTTGCAGCTGTGTAAGTTTCTATACCAGCTTGTGTGACTGAGCCGAGCTCTGCAGAGCCCTGGCAGGACAGTGAGTACAGTCCATGTTAGGGTAGTCTCAACCTGGGACATCTGAGAGTAGCAAGATGCTCGGAGAGAAAATAGGTTGAAGAAGCTGTTTTTTAAATTAGGTTAGTGCACAGAGGGATGTGATAGCTCTTATCTTCAGTGCTCCTATTTGTTTCACTGGAGCACTGAACTCTCATAACAACTACCACAGCAACTGGAGCAATAGTAGCTACTCCTGTGCAAGCAAGTGCAGATGGGATTCATCTGCCTTCCTCTGATGGCTAGAAGACCTAGCTCCCCATGGCTCCCCTCTTGCTAGAGGGGGAGAAGAGGTGCCTAGTCCCCATCCAGTGAACACTCATTTAGGGGTGCTGGTGTCTCCCAGGTGTCTCTACATGGAATTGAAAGCTACTACCTCAGAATAAAATGTCTAACTTCTAGCTATCTAATATTAGATGAGATTAGCCCTGCCATGTGTCTCACCATGGAGACTTTCTATGGCTTAAAGACTTTGGATTCATTCCTAGATCATCATGACAGACTGACAGTGAAGTCTTTTACCATGGTTTGAAGAACACACTATGTAGTGATTTTATAGACTTAAATGCCAGGCAGTGATGCATTGCCCAATGGAGTGTCATATAAGAATCATAAATCACAATCTTGCAAGAGCTTGTGGATGTCAGACGTGAATATGCTGATTTGGTATCCATGGTAGTTTGGCATGTCTCACATCTTTGTCTTCTGCCCAAAATAGATTAGCTCTTAAATATTACTCAGCACTTGGAGTTCTGCCACAGCACAGAAGACAGTAGAGAAAATACCAAAAACGTGTCTCCCAGCGCAAAGAACTATTAAGATAAACTTCATCGGCCTTGTTCAGTCTACAAGCAGAACCCTCTTCCATGGTGGTGTAACAAGGCAGGGCGAGGTTATTTGGCTAATGGTAGTTGAGGTGGAGATTTTAACTCATGCACTGGAACTGAAATAGGATCAAATCTGAGCATGAAGCTGCTCGGCTAAAGCTCAGGACTGTAACCCTTGATGGAGCACTCATCTCTCCTGTCTACATGTACAACTGGGTTGCCAGTTCAAGCCGAACACAGGAAATCTATCATGTAATATTTCCAGAAATAATCAAATTATATAGGGCACAATCCTAATGATAGAGCCCCTAAGTAATTTGTTACATCCAAAGTCCCTGTTTTCACAGCTCAAATAGACAATCAAATCATACACCAGACAAAGACAAATCTACACATTTGTACAAGCAAACAAGGCAGTTTGCTTGCAGAATGTGTGGAGATGTTAATCACTTGGACCAGTCATGAGTGGGCGTGTGAATTTACCATTAAGAAGTTAGAAGTTAACATTATGATACTGTTCGAATAAAATGTGAATTTATCGGTAGCTGAAAAGTAAATTCAAAGGCCAATCCATTCTTTTATGTCCATAAACAGCCAAGATATGGTTTAATTTCTTCAGATAATAAAAGCCTTTTATTCACTTTGGAAAGCACCACCCTATCTGATGGCTGTTGGAAGAGGTGGCACATAAACAGTCTGGACTCCCATTGCGCATTCTCCCACCTTCCCAGGCATAGGAAGTGTGCTCTGTGGGGCTTCGAGCAAAGCCAGTGGAAAAGGTGTGAAAACCACTGGCCCATCTACAGAAGAACAGAGCCCCCGAGACTTTTCAGTTAAAGAAGGAAAGCAGGTTTTATTCTTATCTGTGAAGGAACTGGGAAAAGTATATTGTACAGAAAAGTGCTTGAAGATAATTCAAATGTCTGAAACAAAGAGGCAGGTATTACAGTCCTGCCCAGGGTTATCCATGTGCTTGATGAAGGCTAGCGGGACACACCACTCTGTAGACCACCCCTCTACTGGGGTACACTTGCTATCTCATCCTAAATATACTGTCAGGCCTGATGTGATATGACATGACTGTAAAACTCCTTTTGGATGGGGAGGAGAAAGGGACACCTTGTGTGAAATGCCATCCATGAGTCCTTCCTTGAATCATTTCAGTTCCCAGCCCACCTGAAGGTTCATGGTAGTTTTCTCTGCTTTCCTTCCACCGGTGCAGTGCCAGGCTGGAATTGCAGGATATTGTATTACAAGTCCCACGGGTGCTGCCTCAGCCTCAGTAAACTTTATTTAAGCACACACAGACATACACAGACAATATACATATATTTGTTTCTTCTCTGACAGTTCTACAGGACCAACACTGCTTTGGATGACACTTGTGGAGAATTTGAAAAAGTGCAGGAAATGTACGAAAAAATAAAGGTCTTTTAATAATTTGTGTGTCATGGTCATCCACAGAAACAACACAGGTGCATTCAACCAGGCGAGCACATGGACACATCTCCACATACAGTACATTGTGTCTATATAGGTATCTCCACATACATTGTGTCTATATAAATGTACAACAGTCTCAGAAGTCAGAAGGACACAAAACCAGACGAGTACTGGCATGGCACATGTTTGCACTCCCAGTGTCGCAACCCACTGCCAGTGCACCAGTGTGACTCAGTCAGGGTGTGGGTGTGAACAGAAAGATGCTCCAAACATAGTCTCACTGTACACTATAAAAACTCACCAAATATGCAACAACGTCATAATATGAACATTCATCTGGGGTTCTGGTGACCAGCTACTTTGAGTCAGATCTCACAGCTTTTGTGTCACCACAACTCCTGGGATATATGGTTACTTATCTAATATAACTACAACTATCTGTCAACATATATTTTATATACAGTACATATACACAGAACATACACAGAGCAGTATATGTATATTTTTGTGTTTTCATGTTTGTACATTATATCACAGATTATATGAACACATAAAATATATGTTTTAGGACCTAAAAAGAAATATATTTATAAAATATTCATAATACCCCCAAAAAAAAAGCCCAGAAGTCAAAAGAAAGAAATCCAGAAACGCACTCTTGAAGTGTTAACTGCCTGCCCTTGGACAGCATTACACTCCTTCCCTTTCCCTTTGTAAATACAGCAGCACAAGGGTGATTTGCAACCATGCACCCAGGAAAACACAAAGCAGTATAAATTGTTGAACTGCAAAGTCAGAGTGCAGTCTGGCTGTCCAACTCTACACTCTCCCACCATCTCCCTTGCTAGGATTTAAAAGGTTCTGCCAGGAGCACAGTATTTTACCTGCAGCATTATTTGCTAGACTAAATCTACTGACTGCAGTCCAATACTGGTATCTCATAGCACTTAGAACCCAGCTTCTGAGTTATACCTTTTTTATTTAAAACAATCTTTTTATTTAGCAAAAAATTGTTTCCACTGTACCCTTCGTGTGTCCTCTTCCTAATGTGACAAACCCGGAGGAGATGAAATTATGGAGATCTGGCCCTCCACTTCGGTAAATATCCTTTCCATAGTGACCTGCCAAGGAAAAGAAAACAAAGAAACCTTTATTCAGTGTGTGTGTATATATATATATAGAGAGAGAGAGACATATATGCTATACAGCCCGGCTGTCACCCTCATATTTGAGTACCAAGGTCCCACCACATGTTTACATCATTAAAGGCAAGCAGAGGGTATAGCAGAACATAACAGCTATAGCAGCTGTTATGAAAGAGATCTTATTTCTTTATTGGCGAAGGTTTACGAAGAAGAACAATTTTGATAACTGCCGAGGAACGAACAGATTCTGATAGGAGAACCACTAACTTGCCAAACCAAACACCCCAATCTCCGGGAAATTTGATCATCACTGGCTCAGATTCAGGTTTGCTAGGAGCAGCACTCCCAAGGAACTGGTCTCGCTCAAACCTTCAAGTCTAAGGAGCTAAAGGAAATCAGAAGAGATGTGGCTTTGATTCTTCCCGATTCCAGCCAGGCCCCTGACGGCATTCATGTCCCGTTGGTAGAGATTTTGTCTCAGCACAAAAGCAAAGGTGCAAATATCACTCTTGTCCAGGCTGGACCCAAGCCTCCATTAATAGTGTGATAGCAAACTTTGTCTTTCAGCTTTGATTTGCTCTGGTCCTTGAGTGGCATCCCTAAATAGTTTCTCAAGTGCAATAGTCTTCTGCAGAACACTTCCTTCTGCATGAAGCTTTCTCAGTCCATGACAACAGAGTAGGTTCAGGAGACACCCAGCCTTTTAATATTTTAATATATTAATAAAGAAAAAGGCCTTCTGCCTCCCTGTTCCCATGCAAAGCTCTGAAATGAGGACATAGATAATTTTTCAGATACTCTTTATCATCTCCTCCCTTTTTCATGTTGTTAATTTTTCTATTCCTTTTATTTTAGAAAGAGGCAAAGATAAGATAGGTGCGGGGGGAGGGAAGTAAGGCAGCCTCAGGGGCCAGGAATGCAGCTCCCTCCATCTTCTCCATGCCTTTCTGCACAAGCCCGTGATGCATCACTGTTCTTCTGAGCCATGGTGGCATGGTCCAGCACAGCAGATGTTCCAGCACACGGCACCTGAGCAGGAGAGCTGAGTCAGGAAGCTATGGGGAGGGCCAAATGGGCATCAGGGATCCAGGTGGAAATGCAGCCTGGGGCCATGTTCTGGCTGGCTCACATTGCCTCTGACAAATGCTACAGCCTTTTAATATTTTTCAAACACTGAGACCAAATGCCGTTTGTTCTCACACACTTTCAGGCTCTCTGGCAACAACGTGAAAACTAACAGGAGCAGAGACTTTGAAATCTCATCAGTCTGCAAAGTTTTCCTCTTTCCTTTTTAGCCAGTCTTTTTCACTCCAGTATCCCTGCAGCTACTACTGATTTTGCAGGACATTACTCCTGTCATCAGAGTCCACCTTGCATATAAGTGGGCTGAGGGAAAGCACGCTCCCAAGGTCTGAATTGTCACCAAATGTCCCACTGTTCTGCCCTGCAATGGATCTGAGCAGGCTCCAAACCCCACTCCCCATTCGGGGAGGACACCAGCAACTGTTTGCCCAGGACAGCCTAGCACAGACTTTGCCATCACATGAGCATGTTGAAGATCCTCAGAGGAGGCTCACTTATGGCAGGCAGAAAATGCTGAGACTTCTGGCAAATGTTTATTCCTGTCTAATAGAAAAAGCATCCCAATCCCTCACATATTTTTTCTGGTCAAGGCCAGTCAAGTGCTCCCTGTAAACTTCTCAAAACACATATGAAGTGTTTCTACAGGTTTAGGAGTGTTAGCAGCAAGACTGTTTTCTTCTTACAGTTATAGTAATGCAATGTGGTAGCAAAAACCTTCAAATGTGGAGGCATCCACTCATAAATTGGCTGAGAAGAGAGTTTCCAGAAAAAAGAAAGAAGGATTTTCTCCTTCCACAGGAAAGACCATGGGCTCTTTCTCTCTTCTTGCTACCTATATCTTTCAAGCTGTGGCTATTATGTTCCTGGAAAAGGGTGGCAGACCTTTGCCTCTGAGTCCCTGGAAGCTATTCTTGCTTCATGAGATATTTGTTCTTGTCCTGAGAAGCCTGCAGAGATGGTTTGTGGCTGCAATGCCCAATCAGCTTTCTTTTGCTTTATCACTTTTCTAAAATATGCTGCATTTTTTTTCCAGTAAGCCAATTTTTGCTCATATACCGTTGATTTCTGTGCTCTCAGGGCCAGCTACTCTGGTGACTGACACTCTATCGGTGCCATAAATTTACCATTTTAAACAAGGATAAAAGAAACACACAAATATGTGCTATTACCTCTAGCTGAAATCAGCTGTCTTTTATATGTCCCTTTGGAGAATCTGTTTAAGACAGAGATCAAGAAGGGGAAGTATATAAAAAAATAAAGCAAACATTTACTGGCAGATTGAAGATCGTTCATCAGCCATTTGCTCTCTGAACCTTACTCTGCCCCTTCTTATAATACACAGTAGTTAAATTAAAACATTCCTGTGATAACAAGGAATTAGCATTTGAACAGGAGTTACGTGTTCCCATGAGAAACTTGAATTTGTAGACTTCAAGTAGCATGAGTTTTCCCTTTTTACGGACACATTATAGGATGCTACTTTTGTTTTATACGTTTTTTTGTTCCTGCTCACTTGTGATCATTTCTCTTGGCTTCACAGTGTAAAAACGCTGGTATGTGGCTTTTACTTTTAGAAGCGCCTTGGGGGCTGCTGGTGGGCCAAGCTCAGGTGCTGTTATTCAAATGGACGTTTTCATAATCACTTCTTGACTGAGGTGTTTCACACTGGAAGTCAATGCTCCCTTACCAAAATGCATGTGCCCAGTAGCCACAGCAGAGCTAAAGAAGCTCAAGCATAAGTAGACAAGGCTGCAGAGCAGCAAGGCTGAAGGCTGAAGTGCAGACAGGGCTATAGCAGACCAGAAAACATCCCTGTCTTATTCTCTGTTGAGGCTGTTTTCCTACTTCCTACCTTCAGCTATGTGTGCTCCCACCTAGCTGTTGGGAGACCTTCCACAGTTGGTGGAGGGGATTGGCCCTGCTGAAAGGGGGTTCAGCCACCATCTGAGCTGAGCTGAGCTGCTGATGGAGATGCCTGTCCCATGGGCTAAGAAGGAGCCCCTGGAACTTATCCAAGGTATTCGCTTTTAGTAGTCTGAAGCTGGGTGTTTCCCTCTGCCCTGTGGTGAGAGAGCTAAAAATGGCCTAATTCCTTGAAAAGTATAAGTGGACTGGCTTTTATTTCAATTCAGACTTTTAGGGGTTTTACTGCCAATCAACACCCAACCAAGCTAACTCTGCCATTCCAGACAGAAAGGACCTCTCTTTCAAACCCCACGAGGTTCTCCTGAGCCCTTCCTGGTGCTGGAGGCTACACCAGCCCCACCGTGGTGCATGCCCCCTCGCAGAGTTGCCCTGCGGGGCCAGAGTGGAGGCACGGAGCTGTTGCAGAACCCCAAGCACACAATAAAATGGAGATCTCTGAGCTAGAATCTGCTGTGTAAATGAGGTGGGGACAGTTTGACAGCTATCTTGTATCTGCTGTCTACAGGCATTATTCACATGGCTCTCCCTCCTCCCCCATGTGAGATCACATCAGAGCAAAGCTGCCTTTTGGTGTTGTATTTCCCTGGGAGTGCACACAAGACATTTCATAGGCTGCAGGCATCAGGGAACTGAAACCCAGGACCCAGAGGCAGCACCGGAGACCTAAAAGAAGTCAGACAGAGCAAGAGCAGCAGATCAGTGTCGCAAGGAAGGCAAGGCAGCACAGCCCAGCATACTCATGTCCTCAGGCTCCCAGCACACACTTTCCCTCTTTTACAGCTCCTGCTTTGGGTGAAATTAGCTGCCGTCTGCCAGTTTTCCATATCCAGGTGTCCTACCCAGCTAGCATGCATTAACTCTCTCTGGGGCTTGCTGGTAGCTGTGTAAGATCGCAACCAGTGTCATCATTCAACCAGCCACTGAGCAGGCCAGCAGAGCGGCTGTGTCCCCTCCACGTGCCTCTGCGTCCCTGTTTGTAAAGGGAGTTACTCTGCCTGCAAAGCACGGGGCGGTCTGTGAATGAAAAGTGCTGTACAGGAGCCAGATTTGATTACGATGGAGTCTCACAGCATGCACTACTTCCAAAGCAAAGCAACCACCCACCTACCTGATCTCATGGCACAGAACATGCTATCTTTTAATACAGTATTTCTCTAGAGATTTTGCATCTCTAAGGCCTATTTCTCACGGTTAGCATAAAATTTAAAATGCTGTTTCAGAGCACTGTGTCTGACTCCCTGGAAGAGGCTTTTCCTGCTCTCTCGCTCCCTATTCTTGCTTACACTCATATTCGTATACTGTAATACATGTAAACCCTCAGACACACACAGGCTCACATGCTTTTTCATTAAAAGAAATGAACAGGACTCCAGCAAGGCTGTGTGTTACTAAAGCAAATGAAGACTAACACTCACACAACTTAAAATTTCCAGAAGAAATTGAAACAAGGCAAAACATGACTTTTTTTTCCTCTCCTTTGGTTATAAGGCACAGCAGAGGCAGAGAGCAGATGAGTGTTTTGCCTGCCACACAATAAAGGCATATTCTTTAGGGCATACAACTCAAAGAGGGAACATTTCATTACAATGGCATCCTGCATAACACACATACGGAACAAACTCAGTCACAAACAGCAATTACAACCCCAGCTCTGATTTAACAGAATTATTAGAGCTGAACTAAAATGCTGTTATCCACCTCTTGGAAACATTATTACTGAGTACGCATTACATCACCCTGAAAAGGGCAGACAGGGACTGTCATGGACAGCGTTTTGCATGATACACTCTGGGATTCTGACCTCATCCCTGTCACAAATTTCCCTGGAAAAAAACCTACACCCAGAGAGAAGTCCCCACATCCGAACTCCTCAGCACAAACATTATTCTCAGACAAATCTCTATGGGAAAAAAAAATTCTTTTTTTGGGGGGGGCGGGGAACCCTCACAGCCTACCTGCCTCTGATGCTGCTCATTTCTGCTGGAGTGATTCTTTTGAAGGTATTTTACACTTATCAACAGACCAAGACAAAGGGCATGAGCTGCCAAAACGACTCTAAGGTGTTTGCTGAGCACATGGCAGGCTGCTCTGCATCGCTCTGTCTATGCTGTCAATCAAATACTATCATCTTTGAATGCAAGGGGAGGTACGGCTCCAGACACAAAACAAGGAATTCTTGGGGCCAGAGCTGCACAGGGCAGCCAGCAAGCACACAAACCATTTGAGGAAAGTCTAATTGCAGAAATTGGTGGGTATTAGACATGGCTATGGGCTACACCACTGAAGGAAATGTTTGCAGGCAGGTCAGGTATCTTGGTATCTTACCACAGCATGGGGTGCAGATTAACAGAGATTACAATGATAAGAAGGGGCACCCAAGGGATGTCACTGAAACATTACCATTTTCTTTCTTAAAAAAAACCCTCAAAAAACAGAAGCCAGCTGGCACCTCTCACACTTGGCAGAATAAAGGCACAGTAAGGGCCACCGCAGTGTGTTTTTTTCTGGTTTAATACCATACTTCTGGGTTCACTGTCTATCCTGAACATGCAAAGGTACAAAAAAAAGCAACTGGAAAGAGTTCAGTGGTACTTAGGCTGAGCTGTCAGCATGCGCAGGCAAACACGGACAAGATGTAGTCCAAATCAGTGCAGGGAATAATAGAGTTTTCTATGCCCTGCAGATATTCGTTAGCTTAAATCATACTGGTGGGCTAAGGAGAGCTGAGTTCCACTTGCCTTGTCCTAATAATGTGACAATCTACCCATAATTTCACCCACTGACAAAATAACTGCCTCTTCTTTCTTTATCTCCCTTTTCCTCATGCTAAGCCTTTGTCATATCCTTCCCTGTTTCATCCCTTCTTGTTCTCCGTCACATGTGACTGCTGACCACAGAGACCCTGCTTAAATCAGCCCCCGTGGGGCTATCTGGCCACAGACTGTGCTGAACAGATTACAGGGGATGGCCTTGTCCATCTCCACACGTGGCTCACTGTCCATGGCACAGTAGGAATGGTCTTCTAGGTCAGGGTCTCTGTGATCCCTACAGGTCCCCAAGGACTTTGCGATGTTTCTGAAAGAGAACAGGTGCCTCACCTGAGCAGACAGAGCCAAGTCTTGCCCACCATGAGCCAAGCAGTCCTGTGTCACCAGGGCTGCCTTGACCAGCTGGCATGGGCTCCAGCAAGCACATGGCTCTTGCATAGCTGACTGCCCAGTTTATCAGAAAACATGGTGAAAACTCAGGCTAGCGTCACTCCCAAGCCAAGGGGGAACTTCTTTGGGTTCAAAACAAAACAAGAGGATTGTTCCAGCTTGAAAATTAGGAGATCCTTATTTTTCCTTTTGATTTATTTCAGTGTGACTTCTGCATTGTCAGCTTTCAGAATGCATTTGCATCACATCTTCCAGCCTTCTTTTCACCCGCACGGGTAAAAGCTTACTATTCACAACTGAATACTGGAGCTCTCAAGTAAAATTATTGGCCAGGAACTGGACTTTATGGAAAATGACGCATACTGGAAGACTTCCCACAACATCGCAAGAATGGGGAACAGTTCCCTGGCATGGGCTTTGTGTCAGTCCAAACTAGCAACCCTGCCAAATATATGCCCACTTACTGCACAGCAGACCAAGCCAAATCCAGTGCAGTGAGCTGCATGAGTCCAGGTCATACTCATTCCAAAGCCATGAGTATGACCTGGCATTGGAAAAGATGTAGAAAGTGAAGCTAAAAGCTGTGCTGGCTTTCCTCATAAGGGCCAAAGGCAACATTTCCTTTCATTAATTGTTTACTCCGTTAACTACAGCAGTTGTCCTTGATTTTGCAACCCCCCTGCAAACTGTAACAAGTTGTAAAAGGCTTCAGGAAACATAATTTTTAAGTTCTGTTAACTTGAAAAAATGACTATGTGAAAGTAAAATACAGGACTGCAGTGTAAGAGGGTCTCACTGGCAACATGCATCCCATGCAGGGATGACAGAAATACAGCGATGAGTTCATATTCTGCTGAGATGTCTAAATAAAAACACTTTCAAAGAGAGAGGATTAAATCGATTGATAGGAAAATAAAATACAGCACCTCTCCAAAGCTCCAAATGCATGTGCTGGTTAGCAGAAAAAACTACTGAAGTATCTGGTTTGTGCAGAAAACAGCTCTGCTCCCGTGGTCTGCTTCTCATCAACATACCGCTGTACCAAGTTACATGCACATGTCTTGAAGCATGCTCTGAAGCTCCACAAAAAGCAAATATTTAAGCCCCCAAAAGCCAAGAAAAGACACTCCTTTACAGTGTAAAGTACAGTACAGCAGAGGGAAGAGACCCCATGGATGTTCCCCTTTATGCAATCGGGGACGAGGGGCTCACACAAACAACAGGCTTCCAGGATTACTGTACTCCCCATTCCCTGTGCTGAAGCTGTTCCCCTTTGCATGGAAGGAAGGAAGGAAGGAAAAGAGACTTTGATTCTTTTCCTTTGAGGACATAAGGATCCCTTTTCATCATGTGTGCAATTTACAGCAATGCCATCACATAAAAGGTAGTGAAAGCACAAGCAAATCAAGACTGGCTAATATCTCTATAGAAAACTCACTTGGTTCCAATCCTTGCCCAATGAGTACAAGAAAGCCACTACCAAATCTATAAGAAACTAAAGCCCCAAACAGGCTTGGGGCTCCTTTTCAGAGGAGCCTCAGATACTTAAAAGCCCAGTGTGACTGAAAATCAGTTGTTCCTATTGGTATTAGGGAGAGCTGTGCCGTTGCACCTCTACACTTGCAGCAGTGACGTTACAGCTCCAACGCCGCACAGGGCTAATATTAGATCAGACCTGAGCAGAGCAGGACGCATGACCAGCTTCCAAAGAGGTGCTCTAGGGTAGCCATGTATCAAGGGGATCCTTGCAGCTCAGGCTGTCAAAAATTAATGACAAATCAGCCCTTAATCTTTCTTCTGCGTCCTTAAACACACCCTATAATTGTACAGCTAGTGATACAGAAGGAGCTCAAGTTTTTGTATGATTCAGGAGAAGGTGAAAAAGTTTCCTTCTGTTTCAGGCCATGAATCAGTTCACTTGTCCCTAGTACTCACACATTCATGTTATGTTACCACATAACACCCTCTCAGGGAAACATAATAGAGACTGAGGACTGTCTGAATTCTGTAGCAAGGAAACAATTACTGCAGGTTGATTTCAACTGTTCTATACAGAGAATATTAGTCACGATTAAATGCTGTAGATTTTCACAGTAATGTGTATACAGCTTTATCTAGTTTAGTGGTCAGCCTGCTCACCCAGCTCTCAGAAGAAGCAGCTTTAATTTCTCTCCCTGCAAACAAGAACTCAAGGCCATGCCTCTTCCTTCCTGGCAAGCACCTAAACACCAGGCTATGGCTTTTCTGATCCCTGCCAGGTGGGACTTACAGTCCATCCTTTATCCACGTTGCACCAATGAGTGAGTGATGACGTTATACAGTAAGTGTACTTGTCCCCAGATCCCTTCATGCTGGCAGGTCTGTGAACCAGGGGAATTTGGTGATATCCAGAAGTATTAATTTGTACTTAAACCCTGTCCTGCCTGAGGAAGGACTGCATATCTCTCAGGCTTCAGTGCATGAATCTCTGCTGGTCTGTTGGGAGATGGCTAGTCTTTGGCAATCCTCCCTGTTTCCACCTACTTAACAGCAGTAAAAAAGAAAAAGAAAAAAGAAAAGAGAAAAAAAAAAAAAAAAAAAGAGGAAAAACCAGCACTTTCCTGGCAGAAATCTCCAGGGAGCAGTTGCAGGGGTGTGACAGAACAGACATGCATCATCAAACCAGCCGCTGTCTCCACAGTGTTTCTTTAGCACCACGCACCCTGTGGTGGCTGGTGTAAATGCTGTGGCTCTGCTGACTGCCAGGCATTTGCCCTTCAGTGTCTAAGTGGTGTTGCTGTTGCAGCCCAATAAATATGACTTTTGCTATTACCAGTGAAAATCCCCAGGGTTTGTACTGACCCAACAGTGTGGGGTCTTGGGGCTGGTCTGCGCTTGCCTGGACCTGAGCTGCTTTTGGCTTGTTTGAGCTGTGATAGCAACACAGTGTCTGTCACCTACCCCGGGCTGGCTCTGCTCTGGGAACAGCCTTTGGCAACAGCCTGACAAAGCCAGGTTGTCCCTGGTGACAAACTGATGACCCAACAAGAGAGACATGGGAAGAGTGAGCACACCACCAGAGACCCAAGGAGAGTATTAGTAAGTTTTATATATCCATTTTAAGGGCAGAATAAATGAGTCTTTCTGTATAAATTTGAACTATGAACACTAGCACCGTTATTTCTCATGTTTTCATTAGAGTTAAAATGTTAAATAACTAACTAAGTACTAACTAAATAAGTACACTTTCAGCTCCACATAAGAGGTGAGCTCACTTTGGCTATGTAGGATTTTGAGTGTAATGCTTTATCTATGAAGTGTGGTCATAAATCTGTTTCCATTCTCCCAGCACTAATTCCCAGATCAGTGTGGAAGAAATTCAAAAGTTTCCAGCCGGAGAAAATGCCAGCTTAGATGCACATAAAGTCTTTTGGTTGACACATTTAGAGAAACCGTTTTAATTAATTATCTCATAAATATCTTGGCTGCTTTCCCTGTAACAGTGTTAAATTTCATGGCACATGAGTTCTCCCCAGCAGTGTGGAGCAGGTAAAGGCTGGCTCTGTAAACTTCAGCCCCACAGAATGTCCTGCTGGTAGCACACCACCGTGCTTCACCGCTTGCTCATACTTTACTGTTTGCTCGCACAGCCCCTCATAGGCAATGCAGCACAGGGGCAAAGTGTGCTCCCTTTCTTATGCACAAGCTGGATTTCTTACTTGCTGTCAAAGCTAAAAGCTTCACTTGCTGTGACCAGTTTAGTACTCCTCCTCCTCTCCATAGGAGCCTGGGTCTCTTGCCCTATTCTTCATTAAAGCTATGTTGGAATTTAGTCTGTGTCGGTGCAGCACTAAGCACTGAAGTTGTTATACCTTTAAGCTTCTCACAAAAAATCGGTGTTATTAAGAAGTCATAGCTTCACAGAATGCATCTTGTGCTCTGCTTTTAATTGAGGTGACCAACAGAGGTGGCAGAGCTGCTACAGTTAGCCCCAGGTGATCTTGGGTAACTTCAGGTAACCCCGGGTTCCTCAAGTGACCTGGATGCTGGAGGTACTCATGATTCAGATATTTTGCTGTGTTAAGAGAAAGGGATGAATCTCTGCTTCCTGAGGACAACTCACATGCACTGGTGATTCATGTAGAAATTAGAAGTAATGGAGAATGGATGGCAACACCTGCAGTTGTGAATAAGCAAAGGCTCAAAGAGAAGCTTGTGCATAGGTGTCCTCCTGATTCAGGGTCCTGTTCTGACCTGGGGCCACTGCTCCTGCATTATTATTATATAATTTATATAATTATTTATATAATTGCTTTTCACATTCCTTCTCTAGAGGGTTTTGGTTTGCTTTCAGTGGCCAGGGAACGACGAAGACAGAGTTGGACATTTACTCAAAAACGTGGATGTTTTTAGCTTGGAGATTACAGTGGGCAACTCTGCTTCCAGTCACAGATATACAGTCAACACCTCTCCTGTTTGCTGTATTTCTTACAGCCCCTCTTTCTTGAACCATACTTTCACAGCCTTCCTATAGGAACAGCAGCAATTATTTACATGGAAAAGTAACCTGAGAGAAGTGTCGAGTGCTTTTCCAATTCTCTGTAATCTGATTTAGCAAGTGGAAGCAGCAGGGAAGTGTTACTGCTCTGTTACAACAGGTGCTCAGAAAATTATGTCAAGAACCTATACACTAGAGAAACCCACTTCTGCAAAGGAGATTAATGTGTTGTTACAAAATTACACTGAAAATGGAAAGTCTCCAGAGGATAAGAGAGATGGCATGATCTTTGACTCAAACTGTAACACTTCTTAATCTTGTGTTGGGATTTTGTGTTGCATGGACTTCTGTAACTTCAGCCCTTAATTTCCAAGTAATAGCATCTCTTGAGATAACCAAGTGAAACTGGTTTATGCTTGCATGCTTAACTGACTTTCAAACAGCAGTTTTAATTTGATATGAAGATATTAATTTCAGAAATGCATTTACAATAATCTTCTTGAATAATGAAGCTACAAAACTTCAGATACAGTTCCCAAATGCATTTGGCTTATGAAGTTACTTCTCAACAAACGGAATTTTTAGAAATACATTGTCAACATGTACATTAACACTGCAGCCTGCACGCTTGTGCAATGACTTTCAGGAGAAAAGGATGGTGACGACTAATTTTTCCTTCTGAGTAAGGCAGTAAAAGGGATTGTACCTGCTGCTGTCTCGGTTAACTCTGAAGAGCTGCACCCCTAAAGCACATGATCTCAGGAACTCTCTGGGAGACAGGGGATAAAAGCAGAGGAAATAACTGCATGTATGTCTTAGCCTTAGTCACCTTCTAAAGGGCCTTGTCCTATCATTAGGAACAGAAAGGGCAGAGGATGTAAAAACACAGGTTTGTCATTAAAGAATGGGAATTTGTTATTAAAGAAAAGTTTGGGTTTTTTTCTGGTTAAGATGGGGGAAAACCTTCATTTGAAAGATGCAATAGCATACAACTTACTAAGGAACCTTGCTGGAAATGGAAATGAAAAGAATTTATGAGGGCAGACAAAGTGGTTGACCAAGTGGCATGAGTGATGAAGCACTCCACTTTTCCCAGGTGTATGAGAAATGAAAATGACTTCAGGCACTCTCTGCTCATATGCTGAGCCCGTGAATTCACAGCAGGCTGTGAACGTTCCCGCTCTCAAGTGCTAGGCGATAGGTCTGCCCAGAGTGTAAACATGCATGTAGGCTACCCCTCAAAGATGTCTGCTCTCTAAGCCCCACCCTGTCATCTCACATGGAGCCCCAGAGCTGATTTTCTCACTGGTATTAAGCAATCCTCACATATGTAAGAATTACCCTTAATCTGCTCTTGTCCATTCAGGGTGTGGCTATAAACAGATCAACTCTTTGTTTGTCCTGGATCTTTTCTAAATTCAGTCACACTTCTAAAGCTATAGAGAAAAGCAGCCTGTGTAAAAATAGAGTTGCAGATGATATGGTACATTACATGTAAGGAGGACAGCAAGTTCCTATGGACTCCTGGTCTAATACGGTTCTGTCAGGAAACTCTTCTGTTGCTGCTTTCTTTTCTTTATAACAGAAGGCAAGCGAGCCAGAGGATTCAATATGGGAATCATTAGTAGTTGCTTGTTTATTAATCTCTCCGCCGCTGGCTCTCACCCCTCCTGCTGTGCTCCTGTCATCAGCAATGTTGCACTGAAATCGCAGGACCACAGCTACGTCCAGCAGCACAGGAGGAGGCCACTTGGACACGTCTCAAGCACTTGGCAGTGCATCCAGGGCTTCCCAGTGCAGACCATGTAGAAAGCTCATAAGCTCAGCAGGTGCCTTCCAGCAGAGAAAATGGGGAGAATTGAATGTTTGGTAGAGTTGCAGGTGCATTAACAACCAGACATTTCTGCCATGAGTGAGGGCAGGATACATGAGACAGTTTTTGTTTTTAAAACCTCTTCTTTGTACTGAATTAACAAGAATTGTTTCAGCAATTTGTATCCCCCCACTCCCCAAGCTCGTCCTCATCTCTCTTGGGTTTTTGTTTCCTCTGCTTGGTCCTGCATCACATGGTGAAAACAGTGCGTTACTCAAGAATGGAGGCTCTGCTTGTGCTGGTGCTCTCTACGCTGGTTCAGGAGCCTGGGACATGCACAGCTATCTGTGTGGAGTGCCTTTTCATAGCTCCTAGCAAAATCTGCGTGCTCATTTCATTGTGTAAAGGAGGCTGTGTTGACAATTCCCCAGATTGCAGATTCCTAGAGGTAGCTGTAAGTTGCGCTGGTGCCGTCTGTTTACTTGTTTAAATGCTTATAAAGAGTGGCTTCTGGGTATTTGATTTGGTTTTATTTGATAATTCCAGTGCTTACTCATAAAGATCTCCATAGCTAGGAGGAATGTTGGTAAACAGCACTATGCAGAGCTCTACACTCAAGTAACATCCACTTTTATTGGAGTTAGATAGGCAGGAATATGACAGGGAGACATTCCCAAAGTACAGTGAAGCAATCTAATGGCACAACTTGTACCGTTGTTAATGAGAGACACAAGACCACCAATTCCCTGTGTTGCGCTTTGAAATTGTGCCCTAGAGTGCCTTTTAGCATGGGTTACTCTAAGCCTAATCCACTTTCTAGCAACGCTGTGTCTCTGAACGCTCTATGTAATCTCTGGAACTGAGCAGCTGCTCAGGAAGTGAACAGCATCATAGCCAGTCAAGCTATGCTGCTTCTGCTGGAGATTTGCTGATCTAATTTAGAGAGGGCCTAATATTCCCCTTCTAATTAATTTGTTCTGTTCGCCTGCAACTGAACTGGCTTTTGTTCTTTGGGAGCTCCTCAAAAATTAGATGCAATACCTGATGGAATTTAATTATATAGGCTGGGAGAAAGTGATTAAGGGCAAAGGGAGGGCTGATCACACTGCACACATGCTTCAAGGGTATTAGAAGAAGGGACGGTAGAGGCTGCTTTTTCTCAGCTGGAGGGAGAATACTAAGGAGTGATTGTCTCCAGTAGGAATGTTAAGGTTAGAGATAAACATTCTTTGATATCTGAATGCCTTTGCAAGGGTCAGATGTGTATTACTAGAGCTGTTCAGATCTGTCTCAGATACCATTCCAGTGAAATTAGGTCTGCACATCACCCTTGGCCTTGTGCAGCAGATCTCGATTCTGATGCTCTTTAATCCCTTTGGGAGCTGTGTGCTTTCATAATGGGGAGAACAGGCTGCGAGAGAAGGATCCGCCAAGGAGCTGAACACAAAGGCATTTGCTCCTGATCTCTGCAAGGGCTAGCTTGACCCAGAGTCTGGGAGCTTGACCCCTAGACCATATATCCCAGTTGTCAGTGGGAGAACTGAGTTACCTAAGATGCTAAATATGAAGGGAATTGAGGAGTGAGGGCTCTTAGGACAAAATTCAACAGAAATTCTGCAAAATTGCATAGTTCCACCCGTGTCTGGTTAGCACAGCCATGCCCATCTCTGCTCTATGGCATAGGAATAACTCTCAGAGAACAGTAGTGGAATTGCATAAAAGGAAGGAAATAGCAATGTGAAGAAGAGAGGGGAGAGGAAGAACTGGGGCAAATAGGAATGCCTGATCACAAGAAACCATTCAGTTAGACTCCTGGAAACTGCTTAGAATCACACAACTGAAGGTATTCAATGATAATATGAGTAACCACCAGGCTGTAAAAAGCACAAAGTGCAGACCTTTCCAGGCACATCCTGCACTTTAAGGTACTTGAATAACATTGATGTTCAGGCATTTTGTGTCAACACGTCCTATATGGAGCTGGGTTCTGAAACAGTGAGGAGAGAGGTGGTCTGGGATCCAAGGTGTCCAGAAAGCCAGAGGCACCCAAAGTAATAACCCCTATCAGCAGCGGACAGTTTCCTGTGGCAAGGGTGCTGCAGCCTCCTGGGGCACTGCACTGATCCAGGGACAGGCTAAGTGAGTGACTTTAAAGGAAAGTCAGTGGGCAGGAA
The DNA here is from genome assembly GCF_000690835.1 of Fulmarus glacialis. NCBI lineage: Eukaryota > Metazoa > Chordata > Aves > Procellariiformes > Procellariidae > Fulmarus > Fulmarus glacialis. The sequence goes on along the minus strand of NW_009223591.1, from coordinate 10,360 downwards.
GGTGACAGAGAATGTGTCTTTGCTTCTAGACTGGTAGGATCCTCTTGTGAAAGCACATTAGGGATGCAGGAAGAGGTGCATGTACAGGGATCTCCTGGAGGGGATCTTCCAGGCTGTACATTCTTACCCTAACGCCACCATCCAGGAAAATCCTAAAATAACTGGAAATGGAAGAAAATGTGTCAAAGTATTTTACCTTAAACAAGCTGGTTAAAGCTCGGGTACTTAGCAGCCTGCCACATGCTAGGAAAGATCTTTTTTAGACCCAATACACAAGCCTTGTTCTACTTAGGAAACATTTAACGCAGCCTCACTTGGGAATTCAGCGGCAAGGGGTCAGGGGAAGCAGTGCAGAAGCTGGCTTTGTTCCCAGCTCTTGCTCTGGTGCCACAGGAGACACCAGCTCCAGGGACACTGACAAGGAAGCTCATGAGACTACGCATAACACTTTGAGACCACATCTGCCATGGTGGAGCATCCTGTCCCTGTCCTGTTTAATGATCATTAGCAGTAGCTGGTTGAGAAGAGTCCCTGTGTTAACAAGCACTTCAGGGCAGTGGCAGAGAAAAAGGACTTCCCTGCTACATGAGGATCCCTGAGCACAACATCAGCACTTCTGTGGTGTGCAGCAAACCTGTTCCTGCCTGAGTAATTTGTCTCAGAAATATCAATCCTATCAGACTGTCTCTGACTGTCAGTGATAACGTTTTTCTGATTGAGGAGCTGATGGGGGTCACTCAGAGTCCATCCTAGTGCAAAACGAAGTCCTGTCTCCCAAAACCACCTTTGAATTATCAATAAACTATCTCTCTCAACCCCCACAAGCCTTCAGGAGCTTTATGCTGCTGCAGCAATACTGCTGCTCTTATCCCAACCAGCTGCACACAGTGAGAGGAGACAAGTTAAGTGGACAAGCCCAGGCATAGCTAGGTCTGTACGTTCCCACACAAATATCATCTCTTAGTCAACAGAGAAGCCAAAACCACCCCACCTGCTGAGCTATTTAAGCACAGCCACATGGTCCAGGAGAGCCTGCATAACTGCTCCCTGATTTGTATGAGAGAGGATTAGAAGTTGCTATGAAAAAAGCCATGAGTATGAGGTGCTTCACAACTCACCCACTATCTCTGTTTGCAGCCAGCTGGTGGCTCCCAGACAGTCTGCACAGGTGGCAGGGATTATCCTGCCTCCTGATGCACCAAGCTGCTGGATCTGCTCAGAGGCACTGAGCACTTGGGACTGGGAGGTTTGGCTGCTGCACAGCCTGTTTCTGCCAGCTTGGAGGATGGCATGAGTGAATCCTTCCTGAGCTCAAAAGCAAAATGAGATGCTCTCTAAGGGCTTGGTCCCGTGTGAATATGACAATGAGAAACCAGACATAAAGTAAGACGCAACTTTGTAAAGTCTTTTGACACAGCTGGGTCTCAGGTCTCAGAATGACAATATTGGACACTAAATTCCTGCTAGCAAAATGCATCCTATACTGTTTTTCACTCTGTAGTCAAAGCCTAGTTCATTGGCTTTTCCTTGGTATGGAGATGGTCTCTGATTTTATCCCACAGCATATACCAGTTTGGCCTTTTCCAGTATTTGAAAGCGGTTTAGGTGTGTGCACAAAATGTTAATGTAATGAACTTGCTATCCAGCCAGGGAGGTGTGAAGTTGGGAGAATGTGGCAAACTGGGAAGCCTGAGAATTAAAAACACTGAGTGGATTACAAAAAGAAAGAGATAATGCACTAATTAAAAAAGCTAGATTTGGTAATGATTGCTTATGGTACATTAAACTGTCTAGTCTGAGCTATACTTTTGTTTTGCTGCTTCCCAGTTTTTTGTTTGTTTTGTTGGTTTTACAGTTTTATGGCTGTTGGCCTCAAGAACATGACAATTCTGACACAACTCTGACAGTGGTCATTATCATCACGATAATGACCAACAATGATCCTTTGTGATTAAGCAGTCCACCAGCATGCTTGTTCCTGGACTGTTTTGCTGAGTATCTTTTAAAAAGGAGAGTGATAGTGAGTATGCAGTGAAACAGAGGAACAAGCTTTGGGAAAGCAATTTAGACTCCAGTTTGGATTGGGAAATTTTTTCTTTAGTGTTATGGCGTGTTTTAGGAGGAAAACAAAAATTTCTCAGGTGGCTTATGGTAATTTGTGTCCTGACGCTAGTCCTCATGGCTTTTTTTCCTACCCAAATGCAGTACCGTGGCTGTTCCGTGCTCCTTCAGCCCACACACCAAATGCAATTCCTCCCATTTTATAGCTGTCTGCAGCTGGGACTTGGACTCCCAAAGCAGGAGAGAAGTGGTATGCAGCCAGGCAGCCTGTTTGGATGATACCACAGCCCTGTATGGCAGCCTTCCTCCATAAACAGGACTAGGAAAAAAGATAAATCCAAGTGCAGGGTACTGTGCAACTACACCCAGACTGTTTCATCACAGATCAACATGCCCTCTATGTTCAGAGAACTGTCAGCATGAGCAAAATAAAACACAAGGTATTTGGAGACTAATGTTTCTGCATCTGTTTTGGGTTTAAGTGACATTCAGCTGCTGAATGTGTGTGAGATTTGTCTTTCTGTGCCTGACCCACTAGGAAAAAGGAACCAGAAGACATCAAGAAGACCTAGCTCTTTAATTCAGCACAGGCTTCCAGGTTTGGAGATCTCAGGCAAAGCTGGCTGGAAAGTGGGGCTGAAATTGCACAAAAATTAATTGCCTGATCATTAGAAAGACAATAAGAGGATCTATCAGGCCAAACACTTCACTCTGGACTTCTATTACTTTTATACTGTTTTTAGGTGAGAGCTTGTTGAAGTCACAACTTGTTTTGAGTGGGAAACCTTGTGTTTTTCATTTGGAGAAAGTAAACATTAAATGCATCAGTGTGTTGAAAAAGAAGCTCAAGAACGAACACACACTGAGAAATATAACAAAACTGTCTGCTGCTCTTAGAGAGATTGTCATCTTCTGGTCCAACCCTAAGGGCAGGAGCCAGCATAGACATGTCACAGTGCTCCACAGCTGGGATTTGGAGAGTGCAACAAGCCTAAAATGCTAAGCAAAACTGCCCTCAGGGTCCTGGAGTATCCTGATAATATTGGATGCTAACCAAAGATTTTAGAAGTATAGAAGAACTTGTTTTTTGCAAACTTTAACTATGGGACAGGGGGGTGAACTTCCTAAGAGGGCAGATTATCATCTGTCTGCCACTGGTTGGCTTTACATCTTCCTGTGAAGAAGAAGCTGGCCATTGCCAGAGTCAAACATGAGACCGGAGAGCGGATCTGAGCAGGCTGGAGGTGCCAATGGTCCCATTGTGCTTTGGGAATACAGACAGGGAAACCTAATTTGATCTGTAGCTCTGTCATAGACTCCTCACAAGAATTTTGTGACAGTACAGGTGGCTCAGAAGGAAGATCACCAGATATGCCCATACCTCAGACCCTGGCAGTTCATATTTGAAGGGAAATTAGGTTGTGCTCTAACTGCTGTACAAATGGTGGTAATCACGTTGTGAGCTGTAATCCTGGAAAATACACCTGCCCATATCCATGACGTGGCAGGGTGGAGGACAACTGCCTCTTGTGCTGTCTCTAAAAGGCTGCACTGCTCTAAATCCAAGGCAATAGCTAAGGGGGATCGCAAGCTGCATGCTGCAGGAGATCCTTTATCCCCCACACTTCCTGGTGGGAGTTTTTGTGTGCTTAACTGCTTGAATTTATGTCTGTTGATTTTTGTATGTTACTTGAAGGAGAGGAAAGACATGGAAGTGGGTAATCCTGGCCTTAATATTCAAATGCTGCTCAGCTGTAAGTGACGAGAGACCAGGGACACAGCCTGGCTTACACATATCACAAAGCTTTGTAGGATCAGACCCTGCCATATTGATATGCAATTGGTGCAAGCCATTGATTAGCCCCCAAAGCATGAAATACTTAGAGCTGTAGATATGGCATCATCATCACAACAATTGTGTCTTAAAAGCAAAGAAATCGCAGAGAATCGTGGGCGGCTTCCTTCCCCCCACTACTGCAGTCACTGCAACACGCTGTGCGGCGATTACTCCACCCCAGCATGCTCTCCACCCCTGCTACTGTGAGGAAGTAAATGGGTCCGTGGGGAGCCTTAGTCCTTTAATGAAAATCAGCCAGTAACAAAGTGTGCTGTTCAGATACACTAATGAAAAAATGTTCCTTTCCCAGGGACAAAGCTTCTCGTGCTCCTTGGGCACTCTGCTTCCAGGAATCAGTTAATTTCAAGATAGGCAATGCACCCTGAACAACATGGACCCAACGAGGAAAGTTGGATGCAGTTGGAGAGGTGAACTATTGGTGTTGGTAGGGTTACTTCAATGTCATTGTCCCTAAGCTCAGAGTGCAATGGGGATGGCACCGTGGTGCCCTCTGGCCTGCATGAGACTTGGATTTCTGTTCTGTTCTCTCCTAACTCCTCCCTTCCGCCTTTCCTCAGTTTCAGACCTAGATCATAAAAAATGTCAGGGAGTTTCACTGGCTTTTCAGACTTGATCTCAGCAGATCAAAGAGCAGATCTGGGTGATTCCCTCCTCCCCTTTCTAACATATAGCCAGGGAGTAGTGGGAAAGACAGAATGGAGGGCATGCAGAGACAAAGGAGGGGCATCAGAAAGGAGAAAGGTGAAGGAGAGATGAAGGCAAGAAAGAGGAGATGAATGTAATTTAACCAAAAGCCCTGAACAGGAGCACCTCTATCCACAGGTTACAGACTGCTCTGGGCAGTTCCTGAAGGGAACAGGGCATGGGGAAGGGACATCATACAGTTCACAGGTGTGAAAGGTGCATCATTAACAGAACTGAGCAAGGGTGAGAGATCATGGGAAATGTCACACACTAAAACACAAACTTTCCCATTCTTATTCTGAGTTTTGTGGCTGTGGAAGTGGTTAGGGTTGGTCAGAAGATCAGAGATTTTTTTTTTCATGCTGGTAGGTGCAAGCTGAGAGCAGGTATTTTTCCTGAAGTCAAGTAATTCAATGTCCATGTCTAACACATTGGGCTTTTTTAAAGCTCATGGCAGGCTTGCACTACTTTGCATTTGGGATACGTGTTTGGACCAAAATTATTACATCTCAGACACAGTGATCATATTTCCTTCTGTCTTTAGGAAACAACAGACTTTTTTGCAAGACACAGGCAGTTTCTTCTATCAGTCCATTCTGGCACTGTATTTATCTCAGTTTCATGAGCAGGATCAGCTCTGTTTGCAGTATTTCTTTATTTCTTTCAGCCTTATACAAAGCTGGCACACTGAACTCCACAGGTGTCTCACACCTGTGGTAATGTGAACACTGACTGAGTTATGTCATGTGCCTCTGGATCTTCTGTGCTATCATTCAAGCTTCTCAAAATTCAACACAACTCTCTTTTGAAGTCCACAAAGACACCTGACAATTTCCAAAGGATCCCAAAATGTCATCATGAAGGAAGAGTCTCAGTTTCTATTGCATTTCTGATGTGATGTCCACACTGCAGCCCAAGCATTAAGAAAGGTCTTGTCTCTGCAGTCTAATGTCACCTGCTGTGACGAGTGATCTCACTCGGCTTTGAAGGGACTATACGTGAGGCGAGTGAGCCCTCTGACCAGCCATCTGTATGCTGAAGATCTAGCCCTCAAGGAAAGGAGGAACAATTTATCATTTCCAAATGAACGCCATAGCTTGACAGATGCCAGCTGCTGTGGGTGCCTCTGGTAAAACGAATTTGCTATTAGAAACTCCAGATGTGCCTGGGTGGAAAGCCCTCCTTCCACATCCTGCTGTGCCTTGTGAGGGAAGCCTCGTTGCATTGCCTGACTCCCTGACTGTGCCTGGGTTGTTTGGGCTCAGGGATTTTCCCTGTTGCTACATGCTACAGCAGTGCCAGCACTGCTGAGCACCAGAGGTGAACTGGGGGAAGGTACCAAGTGGGGGTACCTCATGAGAGAACCCCTTTGTTCTTCTGAGCTGGAGACAAGATTCTGGTTGAGTTAAATAGGAATAGCTGGATGGCAAGAAGCTGGGATACTTTCAGGGCATGTTTTAACTGCTGAAAGAGTGGTGAAAAGCAGATATGCCATCCAACCTGGAGCCTCTCGCAGGCTGAGTTACGCAATGGCTCCGTATGCCTGGCACAGGAGGGAGCAAGGAAGCACTCAGCTCAGCACTCTTCGCTGTAGAATTAAACCTCCCGTTATATTTACTGTCAAATAAATAAGGTTCAGTCTGCTACAGAAGGCAATCACTTGCCCTAAGTTTGCCATCGAGACACCTAAGTCTTCACCTGGCCACTCCTTTCTACATACAGTGGAAAAGAAAAGAACATCTTCGTTTCGAGGTAGCTCAGATAAAACCATCTCCAAGGTTGCCTACTTCCCTCTACTTCACCAGGAGCCCCCTTGACCTGTTCAGACTTAAAGCTCTGAATTTGGCTATCAAAGAGGAGGTTCTTGGATGTGATAGCCTCTGGAGGTGAGAGAGGCAGCTTTCAACCTTTGTCTGATGATCCAAGCACCATGGGGATTTGATGGCTGTCAGTTGCTCCAAGACCTGGTTAGGAAAACTTTACTCATATAACTTTCCTCAGTTGGCTAGAATAAACATAACTGAAATGCTCGCCATCCTGATTTGTCATCAAATCCAGGATACTTCAAACTTTTCCTACAAGGGGGAATTTTAAAGTCAGTACTATGAAGAAAGTGTTTGACTTTACCCACGTGAGCACGGTGGGTGGAGGCACTGCTAAATGTGGGAGTATGATGGAAGGGGATGCAGCAGTGATGACTATGATGGAAGGAAAGCAGACAGCCTGGACTTGGTTGTGATGTTCGCCTGCTTGGTCTCTTTGGACAAGTCGTGTCTCCGCCTGTGCTTCAGTTTCACAACTGGTAAATGGTGATAGTACTTATTTTCTCAGCTGGGCTTTGGGAGCTTCCTTATAAATATTTATTAAGTGCTCTGTTTATAATGGTAACTAACTAAATGGGTATATGAAATTGACAGTCTAAGGATGCAAGTTGTTCTGTTTAACACACTTAAATGTAGTCACTTATGGTTTCTGCTTTCATTTGGAAGCAAAGAAGTTAGGAACAACAACTTCAAAAACTCACATCTCAAACTGAGCCCAATTAAGAAAGAAAAGTCAGTACTTACAAGGCAAATACTGCTGACATTAGGAAAGACTGGGAAAAGCTCTTGTAGGTACTTCATATGCCTAAAGATGTAGATAGGTGCCTGTTGAAGTTTACAGAAATGCTGAAGTGTCTAGATCCTTTCTTAAATCAATTTGAGAGGGGACATCATGCTCAGATACTCGAAAGCATTTGGGATCTTATCACCCACTCATTTTCCTGTGACATCTGTAGCAGGTTACCTTTGGGGACCTTCTGGGAATCCCCCTAGTTGTCTTTTTGCATCTTCCCATCTCCCTTTGTCCTGATCAGCAGTTGTCCTTGACCTTGTCCTTGTTTCCAACTCAGCAAGCAACTGCTAGTGCACATTTCTAATAAACCCATTGCTCATGTAATGGTGGAGCTCCTTGAGCATCAAGTGCCTCTTGCTATCATTGCCCAAACTCGGAGTCCAGTGATGGCCCTTCCACCACACCCCTCACTACTTCCTCTACCAAAGCTATTGCTGTTTCATAGGGACCAGAAGACTAACTCTTCACTGAAGGGAGTTGACCTGAGCTGTTCACTCAAACACTCACCCATCTGCAATAACCCATACATAACACTAGCCCTGGATCCAAGCACAGAGTTAAGCATGCTGCTTCTGAACACAGTGTCTGCTAGAAGACAAGGCTCAGAAGACCTGTCTACTGTTTCTGGCTTGACTCCATGATGGCTAGTTGACTTTGAGGAAATGCTTCATACCTCCTTCTGACTCAGTTTCCCCCTTAATTGTGGATGTTGATTCTCTCCATCATTAAGTACTTGGAAACACACTAAAAATATCACTTAAAAGCAAGGGAGGGTTGTTCTGGAGGGAAAGTCAATACTGTTTTAAAAATGGCTTTGGAATAATGGGGATGCTGGTCCTACATGATTATCAGAGATCCTTTTATTGATTATTAGCTGATTATATTTTCACGCTTCCCTAAATTGCTGGACTTGGACTGCTCTGCAGCTGACCCTTGAAGATGGCTCCATCCTTTATTGTGAGAGCTTGTACTGACAAGCAATGAGTGATTGTGGCATAGCCATGCATTGACACACACTGTGCAGACTGCAGTAGCTGAGATGCTTTCTAGCAGTGGGATCCTACCAGGATCCCAAAGCAGAGATCCCGAAGGAATCCCCCACTCCACAAGTGTGGGAGGTGGTTTTCACAAAGCAATTTGCTGCCAGGCCTGCTGTGTATTTAAATTGCTAATGTGAATGTGCAGTGTGTATCCCAATGGAGAGCTGGTAACACACTTGAGATCTCAAATTTAAAAGGCCGAATGCAACACCGACGTCTCGTATGCATTTCATGCTTGACATTAGTTGCACCAACAGGATTTAGAGGTGTAAGTAGAGCAGCCCAGATTGGGCTGGAAATGGCTGAACAGAAACAAAGGGAACAAAGGTCTACAACCAAGCCTAAAAGACAAGGATGATGTTACAAATGAAATTTTAGTGAATAAGAAAGAGGAAAACAAGTGTAAGTTAAAAGGCTACTGAGAAGAAGAGAAAGGACTAGGAAAGCTTCCTGGAGGTGTTTTAATATATGCTGGTGCTGAATGAAGAGGCTGGAGAGAACTGACAGATGCGCGTCTTCTACTAAAATAACAAAATACTAGTAAATCAGTATGTGTAGACAACTGGAGGAGTCCAGCACTTCAGGGGTGTTTAAAGAAGGCAAAGCCTGGGAGGTGTCCTGCCTGGCTGTGAAGGGCCAATGTGCTGAGCCTTATACTGCCGATGCCAAGAACAGATATTAATGTCTGCAAGTTGTTGGAGGACAGGCACCCTACGGCTCCTGGCTTATCTGGAGGTATCATAGGTGCTCTTCCTCCAGAGATCTAAAAGCTCTTTTGGGAGGAGTGACACGACACAACTATTGTATCTTTGCCTCTCTCTTGTCCTTCCTGAGCTGCAGCCCTAGAGTATGGACACAGAAGGGCTCATATCCATTAAGTCAAGTAGGAACATGGGATTTCAGCACCAGATTTCTGCTCTGAGATCCCTGCAGGTCTCAGAGGAGTTGTTCTATACCCACACTGTCATAAGCCCAAGTTCATGAGTTGCTGTGAGCAACAGCACAGTTTTGCTTTTGCTTCAAAGATCTGATTGCAAGCTCTCTCTCCATACAGTGGAGTCCCTTTCTCTCCGGCTTGTTGGGATCTGCTCCCTCTGCAGTGCAGCAGGATATGCCAGTCTGCCCCCTGTGATACCAAACTCTATGAGAGTGGTATCACAATTTAAAACCACTTAGTGCAGTGTTACATGAATCTTCTGCAGGATTTACTTGAGGAGAACATGTGGCACAGCAGTACAGTGTAAGCCAGGCTCCATTTTTATGACTGACCCTTTTCTGGACCACTGTGCCCAGCCATCAGGCCATGCTGTCCAGTGCTGCGCATGCCCTATAGCTCTTCGTGTACTGTGCCTTTCACTATTTGCACCTCTGATCACACACAACCAGCTGCAGCGGTGACTGCACCAGGTAACTTCTGTCTCCTAGATGGCCAAGCTTCACACACCCAGACCATCCCACCACCCCTGCATCCTTCTGTTCAGCTTAATGGGCAGCTGAAAAAAATGCCTCAGCACCTGCCTATTTTACATTAGCATGGGAATGTTTTACTGCCCATGCTGTCAGGAGATGTCATGGAGCTAAATTGCACAAGACGGCCACTGATGGATTATGGCACCCAAAATTAACAAGAGGGATATTTATATTTTCACTGCCGAAGCCTTGGAATGAGTCCCTTTTTGTTTGGCAGCACTCCCCCAGAATTGCATTAGAAAGCTGCTGAAGGCTAAGGCAGATGCTTGCAGAAAGTGAGTGCTGGCTTTGTTTACTAGGTACTTACTCTCACAGAGAGGAATTCAGCTACTTGCTTTGATCTTAAAGGTGACACCATTATTTTTCTGCCTTTCTTGAGTGAAAGTGAGCTCAGCTTTGGCCCCTTTTTCAAGCAGTTTTATTTGGGGACAACAATTTTCTTGGGCTGAGTCACTCTGAGCCTGTCTTTTTCTAGTCCTGGGCCAGATTTGCACATGGTTTTGGTTTCTCCTGTCAGGAAAAACTCTGTCAGAGTTCCCTGGTGGCAAACTCTTAACAAGAAAGTATGCGGTGGCTCAGTAAAATCATAGAATCATAGAATGATGAAGGCTGGAAAAGACCTCTAAGATCA
>NW_009223590.1:0-34389 GCF_000690835.1 Fulmarus glacialis | reverse complement strand
GCTGCGTGCATTGGTGTAGATGCACTTAAATGTATGTGTGCATGCACTCCATAACCCTTAAGGGAATATTTTACAAGTCTGCTTTTTTGTTTAAAAATGATCACTCTTTCAATTACAAAACCAACTGTTCGCAGTCATCTACTGACTGAAACTTGTGATAGGTATGTTTCCAACAGTAGATCAATAAAGATAATATGAGCATCTGTCTCTTAGAGGCTGCTGGCATCCATCAGATAAAATCAGTTCTGGGAGCAGAGCAGAACGACTAGTTTCTGTGGCGTAGCTAAGAGTATGTTCGCTCTGCATCATTTACCATGTTGTGCAAATATAGGTCTTGTCCTCCAGCCTGTTGATGCTTATTGAATTTTAGCACATCCTTTTCAACATGGGTGCCTGTGTAAGTTCAGTCATGCTCCCTTGCAGGCATCTTGTTCAGCTAGACAACAGTATTTGGGGAGCGTTGAGTTAACGTGAAGAAACCTCTGCTTTATTTAATTTTGTCTTTAGGAATTTCACCCGGAAGTCTTTGACATCTAGGGCTGGATTTGAGACTGTCACCTGTGTGGAGCCGTATGTGTTGCTTCAGGCAGACTTCTTGGCCACGGGTCCCGCTCTTCACTACCGTTTTCCCTTGTCCCACATAGCCTTGCTTTGTTTACCTCCCCCGTCTCCCTAGAAGGCCAAGTATAGCCTGCTTCCCCCCGCACCTCGCACACATGCAATGACAAGTCTTTGTGCTTGCCGGTTTGTGTTGGTCTCTTTTTGTCATAGCTTGAGAACATGTCCTTGCCCCCTTTTTTCTTCCTCCTGTCTTCTATAGCTTCAATGAACTTTTTTTTCCTGTTGCTATAGTTACACGGCCTTTGATGAAATCAGCTAGGTCCTTCCCTTACGGTTGGAGTCAATTCTTAGCCATACAGGTTCTGGCAGTAGTCCTGTCCAATGTTAGTCTTCACAGAACCATTATATCCGTATTTTTGGGGGTCTTTACGTGTTCGTTTCTGTTCCAGGAATACTGTTATCTATGTAACAAAAACTCATAGTCGTCTCAAAAATCAAACTCAGCCTTGCAGTATGCAAATCTGGCATTCAAGTCAATGGTAGTTTAGGCCACAACTATTCCAGATGTTAAACTGATCCTTGCTGATTTGTAATTTGGCCATCAGTCAAAATTGAGGGGGGTTCCCTGGTCGCTTCTCCTCTCTTCTTCTGAAAGACTATTTTACTGTCTTCTAGGTACTCAAACTCTTACATACGGAGGATTTCAGAACACTGTATTTGCTTCCTCACGTTTTTAAGGCAGGAAGTGCAATTTATATGCGTCCACTGAGGCAGTGCCCAGGACTGTGTTGAGAGGCAACTGGTGTTGTAAGGAAGGGACTGCCTGCTCTCAGAAGCACATGCTGAAGTTTTTGCCTTGCCTTCTCTTTTCTCAACACAAAGCTTTGAAGTTGTTCTGGGGATGTGCTGTAGGAAGGAATGTCTGGGAGCGCAGGGTTCTCAAAGCGTGGGTGTAGCATCTGGGTGCCCAGCCACCCGGGCTGACTTGACGTGGGCTTTAGTCACTGAAGGTCGCTTGAATTGTAACAAACCACAGGCAGAGGGTCTGAAACCAGTGTGTTATATCCAAGCTGGTCTAGGATTAACTTCAGTTGACTACGTTTTTTGTGTCCCCATTTGTTACCAATGCAGGACTTCTGATCTCAAGCTCTGCCTGATCAGTCAGTGCCAATGAGGACTGAAAGAGGGTGCTGTTGAAGTGTCTCTGTTGGGTTAGATTGTCTTCAGGAATAAATGTGAAAGAGTTTGGTTCCTAAAATCCCAGATAAAGGATGCACTTCTAGAAACTCTAATCCAGCATAGAGTCTATAAGAGAAAGTAGTAAATTTGCCCTGTTTTTCAGGGGATTTAAATCTCAAACCAATTTGCATCCCAGCTTCACAGACTTAGAGGAACATAGATACTGTTCTGTAACCAACCATTATGACTTGCTCTGTTTGTAATATTTGTTTAGAAGAAAGTATTTCTTGTTGGATTTTATTCAGAAAAGCTTTTGCAGAGCAATTTCTAGGTTTTTACCAGTGGAGCAATCATGTCCAGTTATACTTACTGTAAACTGATGTTCAGAAGCTAGGAACCCTTAAAGGATGAAATACCTTGGTGAAACCTACAGTTTATTTTGGGAGGAGATAAGATTGTCATCCTTATCAGTCAGGGTCTGTGCACTGAAAAGTGAGTAAGAGACACATTGGTCACTGATTTCAGTTTCAAGAATTGCAGCTTCTGCATTTCCATCTTGTATGATATTTCCAGTTTAATTCTGAGTTCTGAGGTAAATGGGAAGTTCCTCAGTAATTGTGTTTCATGTCCTGAAATGACATGCATGTGAATATTCACAATTGTTTCTGGATATCACTGTGATACTTTTGTTTTTCTTTAAGCCAGAGCTTTCCGTTTTAGTGGTTGGATGTTTGCCTTTGGATGTAGATGAGGCAGAGCTGAGAAATATCCTTTCCGAAACAGATGCCATCTGAGGAAAGGGCTTTGCAGTATTCATAGAGAGAAGAAATCATTGTTCTAGTGTTTCTCAGTTTGTACTTGTCTTGCCTATGTGATTTTCTGCAAGGTAATATCTTGTTAAGCAAACAAAGCGTGATTGTGGGAAATCAGGCTGATGTCAGTAGAAGCAGCATCCTTAAAAGCCACAGCTGGAAGACTTTCTCCATGGACTTTGGTTTCTAATACCAGCTTTAAAATATCCTCATAACTGTGATTTGTTGCTGCAGTGATCCTGTTCTTCCTCTTTCAGAATGAGAAGGCTTTGGGGCATTCCGTGAGCCGCTCTAGTAACATCTCAAAGGTATGTTCCTCAATATAACTCAGTCTTTGATAAACTTGGGGATACTGGGATTTCTTTCATTTCAAAATGGGGGTACTATACGTGACAACGTGACCAGTAGAAAATGCTTCTTATGCCTGTCTGTCATTGATAGTCACTCATGAAACATTAGAACTCTCTGGTGTTTTGCAGACTCTCTTTACAGGTCAAATGAAATGGAAGCTACAGTAGGTTTTGTCTTTCACACTGTCAGCCTCCTTAGCTTGGTAGGAGCAAGATAGATGACAGATGCCTGAGATCTTATCTTGGGGGGAAAATCGCTCCGAAAATCACTCAAGTGTGTTCTTTTATACCATAAGCTATCTGATGTAATGTTCTCTGTGAGATATGTATAGCCATGCATCCCATAATACATATTGGATATGTGGTTAAATATTATTTTATTGTCACTTCAACACTGAATTCTTGTTAGTGCCATGAAATGCATTGTTATCAGGGCATGACTATGTAAGTGTTTTAAAATGTTTGCTGTTACAGGCCCTGATCTTGTAAGGGAAGCCTGATGCTCTACCCGTTTTAGTCACACTTCAGTATAGCCGATGGACATATCAAAAGCACAGTTGCTTTGTTATGCCATTAGGAAAAAAGTATCTTCTGTCCAAGATAACTTATTACAATACATACTCTACTCCTACTTAAGCATTACAAATAAGAAGATTTTTAATTAGTTGGAAGCTTCGCACCTTTTTGCTTACACAGGTACAATTGCTTAAAGCCTTCATGCAAGCAAGGCTGTGCTAGTTGACCAGCATTTTTCATGGGGTGCATAAGCCTCAACCCTTCATTGCCACAGTTCATGTTGCTGGTGATAGTGACATTTAATGAGAGGCTGAGTCATTATGGCTGTGACAAGCTCAAGTCCCTTTTTGCTATTCTGGGTACTTCAGGATATAAGAAGCTATTCATGCCTATCTTCAGCAGAGGAAACAGTGGCTGCACTTAATTTACGGTTTATATGGGCACAGACAACTTTCACTTTGGAGTAGAAAGACAAGATTACTGGGTGTCTGAAATAATGAGCAGGACAGCTGTCCAGTGCACAAGGTATTGACCAAGCTGAAGGTGTTGTTATCGTGGAGTGATGCGGGATTGTGTTTTGCATTCAGCATCAGAAAATGTGCATTCACAGAAAGGTTTTGAAATAAATACCATGTGAGGATAACTTCTCATCTGTGCTTTTCTAAAATGGGGCTGTGCCTGTTCCTTCCTACCCTGGCTCTTTCTTCTTAGGGATCTTTAATTGGATTTTCAGGCGTTGTTCAGCAGAGATGGTAGTTTTATCATTAAGTGTCATTGTACTTTTCCCAGAGCGTCTGAAATTCGGCACAACAAGCCTTTTGGCAGCAGCAGTTTGGTACCCATACGAAGCTGCACAGTTCATTCTTGATTTATTGAGAACTGGTAGTGTGGCAGTGCAGTGGGAAGGACCTTGCACTCTGGCAAAACTTTCCCTGGGAGTGCTGGCAAGTGAGACATCAATATTTCAATCCATCTTGAAACACTGAGACATTCAACATGATGCTGCGTATTGCAAAAGCTGAAGTTCTCAAGCGGAGCAAAAGTCAGCTTTGCCAGTTCAAACGGGTGAGACTTTTTGGTTGCAAACATGAACTTCCCAGAGGTATTGATGTTCTTACTGCTCCTCTGTTGCCTCTGTGTCTGATCCATTCTGTGCACTTACTCCACTCTGGAGATAGCTTCTAGCAAGGGCAAGAGGTTGTCGTGGTTTAACCCCAGCCGGCAACTAAGCCCCACACAGCCCCTCGCTCACTCCCCCCTGGTGGGATGGGGGAGAGAACTGGAAGAGTAAAAGTGAGAAAACTCGTCGGTTGATCGGCAGGCAGGTGTTCAGCCATCTCCAGGAAAGCAGGGCTCCATCACGTGTAGTGGTTACTTGGGAAGACAAATGCCATCACTCCAAACATACCCCGCTTCCTTCTTCTTCCCCCAGCTTTAAATGCTGAGCATGACGTCATATGGTATGGGATATCCCTTTGGTCAGTTGGGGTCAGCTGTCCCAGCCTTGTCCCCTCCCAGCTTCTTGTGCACCCCCAGCCTCCTCGCTGGTGGGGTGGGGTGAGGAGCAGAAAAGGCCTTGGCTCTGTGTAAGCACTGCTCAGCAATAGCAAAAACATCCCTGTGTTATCAACACTGTTTTCAGCACAAGTCCAAAACAGAGCCCCATACTAGCTACTATGAAGAAAATTAACTCTATCCCAGCCAAAACCAGCACAGAGGTGGAAGTCCCATCAGTGAAATCAGTCCCCTGATTTGCCTCATACATCCAAACGCTGCCTTGTACATCCAGGCAGTTCAGTGCTAAGCTGCAACAATTTATTTTGCAGTCTACAGGTGGGTTAGCTGTTGCAAGGAATTTGTAGGACAAAACAGGAAAGATTATAGTAGTGGGATGCTGCATGGAAGCTTAAGTACATGGAAAATTTTTCATTAGTTCTGAGGTTTAATAGGAAGGTGCCTTTTATTTTTGTTTAGAATGGTATAACAACCTGGCAGATTGAATACATGTAAAGGTAAAAGTATGGAAATGCTTGGGTGCCTGTATAGCCCTTTCTGAAATCCTCAGAGCTTGTTGATACTACACCATTTTAAGAGGAGCTATTTAACCAAAGATTAGTTTAATCAATTATATGCTGCATTTCCACATATGTTGATATGTGTGTGTGTGTGTGTGTGTGTACAGAAATAATGATCATGCTTCCTGGAAATGACTGTTTCAGCTATTATTTTTTCACCCAAATCTAGCTTACAGCGTAGCAATGTAGCAAATCTGCTACAAACGCTTGGCACTGACACTACATTCAAAGCCTTTCTGGTGCTGATATGTCATTATGAACCCGCTGTGGTTATTACTGTGTATCTTTCCACTGCTCTCAGTTGCACAGTGCAATATGAGTGGAAAGGATTGAGTCAGAACTCAGCCTCTAGCGAAGAGAGGATGCTGTGTTACTTGGTGTGACCAAGGAAAGCAATGCCCTAGGGCTAAAAGTGATCAAGGAGGGAGGCAGGCAGATGGTGCCACTGAAAATGAGATCAGCTGGAAGAGGTAGCAGGACCCCTCCGAACACAGACCCCAAGTGTTGGGGCCAGGTGGAGCCGTCCCTTGGGAGGAAGGGGCAAAAGGGCAGTTCTCCAAGAGGCAGATGCTAAGAGAAGCTGAAGGGATGCTAGTACATGTGGCCAGGCCAAGAAAAAACAATCACCTGAATACTTGGATAGGGATGGAGGTCAGAAGCAGCAGAAAAAGGAGTAGGGAATAAGATGTAGGAGGATCTTCATATGGTGCCATTAGGTTTTGTGCAGTCTGTTGCACGCTGGGGGATGTGGCATTCCTCCAGGCCCTTCTTTGATTTTTGGTGTGTATATTTCAAACACTCCTTTTAAATCTGTTCCACATGAAACGTTTGAATTTCTGGAATCTTTTCTATCTTTGTTTTGAAATAAAAAAAAAAGTAGCGTTCAAGGCAGGTTGAATTGATTTAGTCATGGGAGTTGGATACGGCCCGATTCCCAGCTTGCCCTGTTCAAGCACAGTGATGCTGGCTGAAACAGCCCCGATGGGCACAGGGGTATACAGCCCAGATCCACATCTCAACTTGTTACCCTAAGCCAGCATTTGGGCCAAGAAGCCACCGTTCACTGGTAAGTGCCTTCATCATACAAGCCACACAGAGAAATAATTAAGCTTTACAGAAGCTTCGTCCTCTAAATATAGATTAAATTGACCCTAAAACACAGCTAGTCACTGAGAGCAGCTAAAAAAGGGATTTTCACAGTGGTGGTAATTCATGCCCTCTGCTCTTAGATAAAGGAATTGTGCTTACAAGCAGATTAAACAAGGTCACTAACAAAGCTGATCTGTAAACAGTTATCCTCAAATTAGTAATATTGTTTAGCTTTAAAGTGTCTGATATATCCTGAAACTGATGATGTGACATATGGAAATATCTTCAGGTCATCTGTGTGCTGTTCCTGTCATCTGATTGCTCTGGAGGGCTGATTTTAGCATAGTGGGGAAGCGCTTTGTAGTCTTATTTTCGTGGCTCTCTAAGGGGTAAACTTTGAAAATGCTAATACTGGGATCACAGCAAAGGAATCAAAAGTGCACTCCTTAAAAAATGTAAATGCTTTGTCTTTTCTGAAGGCCTGTACAGTTTTATCTTTTGAGCAGAAGCACACTGTCAAGTATTAAATTATTCTTGGGCTGAATGGCAGCCAGTGCAGATGCAAAGTGGTAGCCTAAGCTTGCTATGAAATTTAAAATCCATTTGCACTGTTCATCAGCTTGGAACAGATTTAGAAAAGCATATGAATACACATATCCACTGTTGCCTGAAGCTTTGATGGATTCAGTGAGCGTTCGTCTGTAGAAAAGCAGTCCAGGTTTTTCAGTCGCAGAGCTTAGCTATCCTGTAGTCTATCAGATGACCAAGGCTTACTGAAAAGAACTGCTGCTCAAAGGTGT
This sequence comes from Fulmarus glacialis, assembly GCF_000690835.1. Classification (NCBI taxonomy): domain Eukaryota; kingdom Metazoa; phylum Chordata; class Aves; order Procellariiformes; family Procellariidae; genus Fulmarus; species Fulmarus glacialis. The sequence continues at coordinate 27,007 of NW_009223590.1, read as the reverse complement.
TCTGTTCAGGTTGGAAAGAGAAGTTGTTTAAAAAAATTTTAAAAATCCTTCTACTGAGCTATTGGCAAAAGGAAAATACAGGAAAAATTGTGTAGTGTGAAGATTAAGGTATGTTCTTTTCCCCACCCACAAAAGCAAGTAATCTCATGCTGGGGCACGGTGAAGTCATGTTGGTAAGGAGTGCGACAGTCTCCCTGTGCTGTGATAAATCCCCTTTCCCGGGGCTGCATTCGTACTTCATATAGGTATGAGGGCACCCTGTGAAGGAGGAGCCTGAAGGAGTTTCCTTTCCTTTTTTGTTCCCTTAGTCCACTCAAGGTATTTTGAGGAAGATTTTAAAGTCAAAGGGCCATATTTTTTTCTTCTTCTTCTCCCTGCAGAACCTGTGTAGTTGTTACTGGGTTTAGTCAACATTAATAGTGTGCTATAGGCAGGTTGAATTATGCTTGGGGTGATTTTGAAAGGATAGATAGCCTGCTTTCTTTAGTGCCTTTGGCTTTGGTATCTCTAGAGGAAGTTCCTGCCAGAATCCTCCTTTAGATTTCCTTAGGAAGAATGAGGGGAAGCTGACTTCAGCTTTGCTCCTAGTTTCTAGACATAATTTTAATTATAGTCATATACATTATATAACATACGGAACAAAGTTCTTCCAGCAGCTGACTGCCGGTTCCTATCGAGTTGTTGCCAAAATTATATGGTGGAGTTGATCATCCTGAAAATTTCAGATGCCTCTTTCTCACATCTTTTCCCTTCCCCCCATTTTTTTAACCACTGTCCATTCTAATAATGCCTCTTATCCCAGCTAAAGACACTTGATTTTAATATGCACTGGAAGTCAAAATGGCACGAGTCTGGTAGGGAGAATTTAATGGAGAAGACCAGAAGTTACTGACGTTTGATCCTGCCATGTTGGTATTTAGGAAAAGCTTTTCAAAAACAGCCTGTCAGCAGGGCTGTCTGCCCTTCACAACATCCAGTCTGTCCGTAGGTGGCCTGTTCTGGCTATCTCAAGTGTCAGGTTAGTAAACTCGGCACGGCTGGTTGGTCTCGTTGCACTGCTGCTAGTTCAGCTGGAGGCCTCCCTTGGCATGCGTGCAGTGAAACGACCACGTCTGTTCCACAGATGAGCTTTGGAGATTTACAGCTGCAGTGCACTTTAGCAAGAGCCATCAGCCAACGTGTATGTGGAACACAGCACTTGCTGAAAGCATAAAAACACAAATATGTTGCATCCTGGTGGATGGCTGGAGCCAAGCAATTATATTTGTTCTGCAGTGGCTTGAGAGAAATGATGGATGTGTCCCTTGGGTTTAATCGAGACCTCCCTGCCTGACTTCAGTCAGGCTCAGCACAGCAGGCAGAACTGAATTTTGCCACTGTGAATGAGGCGGGGCTGGGGCTGCCCCTGTCAAAGGGAGGGGAGGGGAATGGGGCAGCGGTGGCACAGAGTCAGGTTCCCTGGGGCTCTTTGTAGATGTCCTTTCCCTATCTGAAGACTGGCCAGGTTAGTTACGGAGCGCCCTGCAGTGGCACTTGGTGCCTTTTTTCACAAGACCCCCATCACTGATGTTTTCTTTCCTAGATCACTGTCTGTATCTAGATCCTGCCATAGGAACAGGTATGGGGTGGTTGGTCTTGGTTTCTGTGGTGTAAACTGAGGAGGGAGCAGAGCCTGGGGCTTTCGCTGCCTCTGGAGAAGTACCATGCAAGGTTAAGTACCTGCCATGTCCATGTCTAGCAGCAGCCTTGCCTTCTTAATACACATTTAAATAGGATCTATGTGAGAGAGATAAAATAGCTCTTTGGCAATGAGTTCTTCTAAAACGGAGGGTGTGATAACCGTCCCTCTGAGTCTCTTTCCCATGTGCTTCTGCCACATTCGTCATTGTGATGTGTTAATACCAGCAGAGACAAATCTGATTTGAACAGAACTCCCAGTGGCCCATTGCAGATCACAGCACTGTGATCTGCGTGCTGAAAAAGCATCGCAGTGCAGGGGGATTGCTTGGGGCCAGGGGTGGGGGCATTAAAGGTAGTGGGCTTCACTGGTTGTGCTTGGGACAGGACAACTCCAGGGCAGTGGGAGATGTCTCCACTTAGCCAACACCTGCTATGGTTAGCTGTGTCTCTAATCCCCAGAGCGACTGGTGGTAGGTAGAGTTGGCTCAGTGGAGAAGATTATCACTGTGCTCCCGTTGTTCTTACAGGGAAGGGAGGCAGACAGAAACTGCTGCAATGGTCTAGTGGTGCTGGAGACATCTTTTAGCATCAGTCTTTTTGACAGCAGGTGCAGCTACCTTTTAGGATTTTTATTGCTCTCTTGTTTTTTGGTTGGTTTTTTTTTTAGCCCAGCAGAAGAGCATAGTTTTGAAATGGGTTCATCACAGTGTAAAATAAAGGCAAACCCATAGTCAAAATGCCAGGTTGAAATTTGGGTTGTGCAGTGTTTGGCTCCTTGCTCTATTGTTAAATTTGTGTTTGTCTGAAGCTCCTTGTGCTGCAGTTCCTCCTGAGTAAAAGACTTAAAATTGTGCTTCTTTTCTCTAACCCTTTGTCTACCCAAAGGAGAGGTATGCTCCATTATTAAATGTGTATTAGTATGTTAGTTCCAGGTCCTTAGCTGAGACTTCTAGGTGTTTTTGTAGCACAAAGAGTAGGTCCATGGTATTGTTCCTATTCATGTGACACCTAGAAATGACGAAGTTTGCAGGTGTGGGGGAAAACCTTTTTTTGCTTCCAGTCAGTGGAGGAATTCTTCTGGAGTTAAGTTGTTTCTAACTTTTTACCTTCAATGAATAATTTAATAAGGTTTTTAGAATGTGATAGGCCCTGTTCTTTAAAATGAGATATAATTGCTAGTACTGAAGTGCAGCCCAGAGTGAGATGACAGCAACTATACCCAGAAGTGCCATCTCAGATAAGCAGGTTATCTTGGAATATACCCAAGCCATCGATATGTTCACTATGACTTACTTCAAAGATGACTTTATTTTCTGAAGGAGGGTAGGTTTTTTGGGTTTTGGTGTGCAGCATGTAATCACAAGTAGGTAATCAGAAAAGGCTGAGTTCTTCTACCAACAGATCACGCTGTTCATGGAGTGGGGGCAGAATGAGAACAACCAGCTATGGCAGCACATTATATATATACATATGTACATGTGTATATATATATGCATGCACACATACACACACACACACACACACACACATATATATTTCTTCCTGATGGCAACCCTCCAGAGAGCTGTAGGCTTCCAGGGATTGCTGCCTTCTGAGTTGCTGTGATTATCTAAACACCAGTGCAGAAGGCCACACTGTGACCTCACTGAATTGCATTAGATGGGAATGTCAATATACACAATTAACTAACTATTGACCTTTAGTCCTGAGCTATTTTAGGCAACCAGTTTGGCTATACAGGGTAACTCACTAGCACATAGCTCCAAGGCTTGTCATTGGAGGTGATATTCCTCCATCCGAAGGGCATGAAAGTCCACAGAGATTCAAGCAAGTGATTCTGGGGTTAGAACGGTCAAATTCAGGCTGTCAAGGCTTGGGCTATGCATCACATGATGAGCACGGCAGAAACATCCTATGACAAGGAGTGCTTTAAAACCTACTACTACTGTCGCCATCATAAGTAGCCAGTTCAACCAAAGGTGCTGCTACTTGAGAGACTGGGGCATTAAGGATGGTGTGCGTGCCAGAAGCTAGAGAGTGGTGAAGGCTTTGATAGCTTATTTTCCCAGCCTCTTCAGAGCTCCAAGCTAGCTGGATCCACCTCTCTGTTGCATTCACCTATCACATTGCCTCTTCTTTGCCCTGTTCTGGCCCAAGGCTGCCAGTGTTTCTTCTTTCCTGTGGCACCTCTCTGCCTGATAGCTGCTGTATCCGAGTCAGTAAACGCAGGCGAGCTGTGGGGACTGGTGAGTGTCAGCTGCATGCACCTCTGCTTCTAGGACTGACAGAACTTACTTCTTGGGCTGTTGGCAGCAGCTTGCATTTTACTGTGCTCTTCTCTTGTCAGTGAGTTGTGCCTCACCATGAGAGGCTCATTGCTCTATCCGACTGATGTTCCTCCGGCAGCTGAAGCTGGGGAAGTGACTGGCATTAAAAAAGCTCAGTAAAACGAGTGGTTAGTTTTACTTCACCTCCCTATCCTAATCTGATTTGCAATGCTGTGTAAATAGTTTCATGAGCAAAAAGCATGGGAGGAAAGGAGGATGGACTGAGAGACTGGAGGCTCATTGAACCGTGGCTTTTGGTGGTAGTGACAGCTTACGTTAGCTTAAACCGAGAGTGGGGCATAACTTCCTCCAATATTTTGTTGCTCCACTTTGTGGTGCCTTTCCAAGTGTGTTAACTTCTGTTCATATTTTGGTTGCATTTACATTATTTATAAAGATGGAGCAAAGGACCTCCTGTATTGAAGCAGGAAGATAGGAGGAAGAAGAAATGTGCCTCAGATGTGGGGTTTTTGCAAGCTGTCCTGAACAGTGCTGGCATCTAGAAACAGAATAGTAAGCTTGAAATGCAAATGAAATTCCACAATTTCTTGTTTGTCCCAGCCTTTTGATTTCCCAAGTGGCGAGACTTTGACACTGTCTTGGTGCGAGGCAGTTGGATCAAGGAACCAGCAACATGGTTTTGGAAGGGAAATTTTGGATCATTGAAACTAGTCATCTGCTATTAGACTGTCACATCATATATACCGCTATCTTTTTTTAGAAAGCTTCATTGCTAAAGCGAAGGAGTAGAGAGATTGGATTCATTCTAAGCAGGTTACCTTCTGTGATTTGCTCATAATATAAAACCTGGGACAGATTTATTAATTGATTTTTGACTTCAGTTCCAACAATATATGGCTCTGTTTCCATGGCAGAATGCAACATGCTGTTTTACTAGTTCAATATTTTGTTTTTAGAAGATTGCTAAATATGTCTTTTTAAATAATTCATTATTTAAGTCTGATTAAGTTTCATTTGCATAATTGTAGCAGCAGATTATAGTGTGTCAGGTCTTTCACTAACTTGTCAGTCTTTCTTTACAAAAAAGTAATTACTGCACAAGCTCTTTTTAAAGATTTGAAATCAGAGATGTACCTGCTTTTAGGTGAGGTTAAGCGTCAAATAGAGAGCAAATTTCCAAGTAATACCTGAATGCACCTCACTGTATGATCAGCATCCTATATCATTAACATGTGCAAGTGGTGTAAAATGCAAAGAACCGTAGTTTCCAGGATAAAGCCAATAAATGATCTTTAAGTCTTTAATTTGTTTTGTCACAATCATAACATAGTTCAGTTTGCTTTCTGGCCCAAGGTTATTCATTTGTTTTTTATTCTATACATGTACCTAGCTGGGTAGGATGAGAAATAAGTTACAGTGTCTTGCTACGGATCCAGAGGTGTGTGTTTGAGTCTTGCCCTCGACTCTTGCAGACCCAGCTGTAAATGGATACCTGTTTTTTCAGGCTTGGTGCACCTGAGACGTCCCAATGTGAGGCCAGATACTAGGGCTGTTGGCTAGAGAAACAAAACCTTAACAGATGAGTCCTGTAACACGGAAGATGATCGTTGTATCTGTATTTATAAAGTAGCATCTGTATCCTAGTATACCCATCTTCTCTCGAGGAGTGTATTGTGTGACAAGGAACCTTGCTTTTGCTATGAGAGTGTAAAAGCCTGCAGTGGCCTTGTTTAAATATACCATAGGGGCTTTTAATAAATCAAGTATCGAATTGAAGAGACCTGAGACAGATATTGTGTGTGTGTTGCACCATGACCAGAGATCCTCAAAGCAGTGATGACTGAGCTAGCTCTGGTGTCTCAAGCTGAAGTACAGGGCTGGGCACAGCCTGCCTCTGTGGCAACACACCTTCCGTGACCTGAGGTCTCTCCTAGTCTGGCTTTGTGCACTTGCCTGGCCCAGGTCTGTGCTGGCTGTGCTGGTTTTTGTGCAGCCCAGCGTGGTGTTGACACTTCTGTTGTTCTGCTGATTGCATTGTTCCTTCCTGGATTTCAGGCTTTGCTTTGCAGATCAAAAGAGCTGGAAGCCTTTGTTTGAATTTTGCAACGCGAGCAGTGTTTTGCAGCGGTGGGTGAGCAGCACAGCCTATCCAGCAGCTGTGGAACATGGGAGAACCAGGTTTAAAGATTCTATATTACGAGGTTATCAACACAGGCCTCCTCCTCGCCAAAACCTCTAGGAAGAGTCGAGAAGTTTCTGTTACTGACCCGCAGAATATAGCGGCAGAAAAGGCCTGTAATAATAGCCCATGGAGTCCCAGCTCTGAGACAACGATCGTTCTCATCATACTGATTTTAGAAGCTTGTCTGTTAAGTGTTAAATATGCCAAGAGCTTAACTTTGTTTTTTGAGTTAGTTCAGCTGAATTCTGAATTCTTCAGTTACTCTGTTTCTCACTGTGCTCTTGTTGGGTCTTACGAATGTGACTGCTGCCACACCTCTTCTCCAAGTAGGTGGAAGATCCTGCCAGAGTAAAAGCAGGATGAAAGGCCTTGCAAAGTACAGAGAGTACTTCAGGGAATGCTCTGGTTTGGCAGATGGTGCTCATGTGCATATGCTAGTACGGAAAATAAGTCCCCAAATAGTGTCTGAGTTACTGAATTACTGATGGTTCTGTCTTGTGAAAAAAAAACCACAAGCCTCTAATCTCTTGTCATCATTATAAGTGGAAGGATTAGCTATTATGTGGTAGCTAAATTCTGACTAGGCTATACACACACCTCCATCTAATTACTCTAATTACTGTAGCATTGCTCATTTCCTGAGCTATTGTTCTGTGCAATGTTTGACAGCTGGCAGGTTCCGCTCCAGAGATGGCTGCATTTGACCTTGGGGGAAAACGTTTCTGTTCTTATTACTAGTTTTCCAAGGATGAGGCTGTGTGACCTCCCTTTCTAGCATTTGACAATAAAGCCACATTCTTGCAACTAGCCCTTGAATAGCTGATGTGGAGTGATATCTGACTCCATACGCTGTGTTTAACCCTGAAGGTGATTGCTGTGCATACCGAACTCTTCCAACTTGTGACTTGCTTTTTGTTTGTTTGTTTGTTTGAATTTCACTGCAGGCTGGAAGTCCAACCTCTATCTCTGCCCCTCATAGCTTCTCTCGGACTTCTGTTACACCATCCAACCAGGACATCTGCAGGTAAAGTGTGTTGTTTGCATGGATACAGTGAGGCTCGTGCGAGGTTCCAATTAAGAGAAAACAAAACTGAAAAAGCACATGTATGGGGAAGTAAGCGATGTGGGGTTCCCGTATGAAGCATCCATTTGTTTGACTCGACTGCTGTCTAACACTGCTTCGTTGAATCCCACTGACTGTTTGGCCCTGCTATGTTTGCCATTCCCACACTAGCCGTAATTCTCATTTCTTCACTTTTAATTATATGTGTTCTCTTATGTAATTGTTTTTTACTTTCTGTGCTTCTATTCCACTGTTCTGCATGCAGTTCCAGTGCAGTGTTTTCTGAGTGTTGTCATCACAGTCCAGTGCAGTCTGCTGTTGTCTTGAAAAATCCTCACTGCCAGAGCCCTCTGACACAAGGGGTCACTGTGACAGTAATCTGTCAGGACACGTTACATGCAGCAAAGAGAAACTCCCGTGGCGAGGCACTCAGGTCTGCTAAGAATGTAAAGCCCACCCGCACTCTGAAATTCTCCAAGTCCCTCAATGACGTGGACCAGAAGGCGCAGAGCACCAGTGAGTGCTTTGACTATGTGGAGCGAACACGCTCAGAAGGCAAATTGATCCCAACTCAAGAACAGTGTTTAAGGATTAACAAATTTCATCTTAAAGAGAGGAAACCACTGAATCTCAGGCCTCTTTCTTTTAGCAATTCTAAGCACTCCTACATCCCTTCCCTTTCCAACTACTCGAGTGCATCAGGAGGAGCAGAGAATCACAGCGCTGTACATATCCCCTTGCTGGAGGACAAAGTGGACCATGACACCTCAAGGAGCAAAAAACTGTTGCGTTACCTTTTTTCCTTCTCCCACACCTCCAGCACCAGCAGCCTGCATAAGTTCCATGAACTGGAGAGCTATTCCAGTCACTTCCAAGCTGAGAAATCCTCCAGCGTGCAGGTGGAAAGCACGGACTTCTGCTCTGATGATACGGGAGACGATGACGTCTTTGAGGACAGCACCTCAGTGAAATTGAAAACAAAAGGGCAGCGGGCGCCGCTCTGTTCAGTTGAGAAGGACAGTGACCTTGACTGCCCTTCCCCCCTCTCAGAAAAATTCCCCCCTCTCTCCCCTGTGTCCACATCGGGGGATACCTGCAGGTTGGTTTACCAGAGAACCGCCTACCTTCGAGCCCTCCCATGTGCGGTGGTGACCGTTCTGCTTTCCCCTGCCTTTGTGCTGTTTCTGTCTTTTCTTTCACCCTGACATCTTGCTTTAATATGTGCGATTTGAAGCATGCAGCCTTCTCTCTGCTGTCCTGCACCCCTCTGATGCACTTAACAAGGCTACTAAACAAAAGAATTTCCTTTGGAGTCAAATAAATTCTCTTGCAATTTGTTTCAGGTTTGGGATTCTGAGATGGTATTTTTCTCTTTTCAGTGCCCAAATGGGGAATATCATGAGAGAATCAGCTACGCGTATTAAAGGCCAAGCTGAACATGTCTTAGCTTTTAATGAGCAATGTGTTGTCCTGATAGTCACTGCTGGTTTGGTCAGAGGGTGGGGAGTAAGAAGGAAAACAGACTGTTTAAAAATTGCTTCTGAGATCAGGTCAATATAGCTTAAGATTTTTTTTTTTTTCATCTTTTCCTCACAGTTTGTATCCCACCACACTCTTTTGTTTGTAAAGGGCTTTCTGGATGCCTTAGTCGAAAGGGGGATCTGAGTGCTGGGTGTTAGTGGTGGGCCTGTGTGATGTCCATAGAGTGAGGTCCAAAAAGGATGGGTGTCCTTGTTCCAACTACAGAGGATTAATCATGTGCACAGGTGGTAGGAACAGGCAGCTCTGGACTGTCTTTATGTGACTTGTCTGCAAGTCTGCCCCATCCCAGCTCCAAAATGTGGCTGAGGAGCAGGAGTCACCAAATACAGGAGCAAATGTCCCATCCCTCTACCTAGTGTTTCACTATCCTAATCTTCCTCCTCCCTGACAGAACTTTCTGAAGCTGGCTTTGTTACTAGTTGCCAATATTATTTGATTTCCCCCCTCATTACCAGCAAAATCTAGTTCCGAATTGGCTTGTCATCAACAAGAAGCTGTTGTAATCCACCCACTCCTTCATTTCCACTTGCCAGCTATCAGCAAGGTCGCAAGAGGCAAGATGCTACACATCAGTAAGAGATTTCAGTAATAGACAGGGATGGCAGCATGCCAGGACGTACTTCACATATGCTTAGTAACTTATATTCATTCCCTGAGCTCCTTACCATCCCCCTTTCAATTCATGACCTCTTCCACATGGTTAGAAGGACTTAGTGATGTTTGATGCACCCAAGGGTTGTGCATAAATTGAAGCTGGAAATTAAATGCCAGCACCTGGTAGTAACACTATATCAGGTATTCTTGCTGTCTGCACAGTTGGGCTGTGAGGGAAATGGGGAATTTTGCAGAGCTGATGCTTCCTTAGCAGCTCTTGCAAAGTAAGAATTGGAGAGCAAAACCATTAGTCTGTTTAGAGTAGGTGTATTTTGGGGAGATTCAGTGCTGTAGCTTTGCAGTGTGGATCTGTCTCTTAGCAATTGGCACTAGAAATAGTCACTTCTCTTGTGCAAAATCCAGGCTGTCTAAATTAACTCTTCATGATACTGGGGTGGACTGCTTCACCATTGGTTGAAGCAGAACAGAAGTTTCTGATCGTAATCCATGAGTAGCTGTACCTCTCTGTGCACATTTTGTCTTGGGAAGTGCTGTCTGATCTGTTTAAATGCAATTTTCAGTTAAGCGCTATTGTTCTAGATGAAGCGTTGTCATTTCTTACCCTGTTTTTTCTTTTGGATACTGCATTTCTGTCAGGCTGTGTGTGCCCGCCTCATCTGTTAGAAAGCAGCTGTCTAGTTAGCGGTGTCTGTGCTCAGTTATTTTGTGCCTGTGTATGTGCTTGCGCAGAAACGGAGTTCTTTAGTTTTAGCTCCTTTATGGAACACATTCCTTTGATATGTATGTCTCAGGATCCCCAGTGGACAACCATGTGTGATCACAGATACTACATGCCTCTTCCACATCCTTTCTGCTTCCTCTTCCCTTAATGAGCAGCTTTGCTTCTGATTCAGGATATGTCACTGTGAAGGAGATGATGAGAGCCCTTTGATTACCCCCTGTCACTGCACGGGAAGTCTTCATTTTGTGCACCAAGCCTGCCTGCAGCAATGGATCAAGAGCTCAGATACGCGATGCTGTGAACTGTGCAAGTATGAGTTCATCATGGAGACAAAATTGAAGCCTTTGCGAAAGGTAGGCGCAAGACCTGCTTCCCCAAGGAAATGCATTGTTAAGCACAGATCCGCTCTGAAAAGAGGCTGACCTTGCCTGTGAACCCGCAGCACCCCCACGTATTTATCACGTTTCTGTGGCTCCTTAGTAAGTCTGGTCAGTTTTGTATTGGTGCAAAAGGATTTAAATTAACACTCAGCCTGGCAAATTCAACATCAGTGAATCCAGCTCTGAGAGTTAGCTATTTAAGTCTGGCAGCTCTCTGTGTGTAAATGTACAAACATGCACACACACATATACATATGTGCATGCAGCAACGTGATTTTTTTCTTTACAGTTACATTTTAGAGCTGCTGCACAAAAGTATTTGCTCTGCAGTTATCCACGTTTATTTTAAATATGGAATTTTCTATTACTGTTATCTGCTTTAGTTTTCTGCTCCAAGATCCACATGGCTTTTAAGTTCTCTTGAAAATATGAGGATTTGAGGTTAAACTTACTTTAAATCACACTTTCTGAGTGTAATTTGGTTAAAATTTGTAGCTTTTTTCCTTTTTAAAGGAGCAAACCTATCTTAGTGAAAATATTACAGTGTAAGTAGAAGAAGAATCATAGAATCATAGAATCATTAAGGTTGGAAAAGACCTCTAAGATCATCGAGTCCAACCGTCAACCTTACACTACCATACCCACTAAACCATGTCCCTAAGCGCCTCATCTGCACGTCTTTTAAATACTTCCAGGGGTAGTGACTCCACCACTTCCCTGGGCAGCCTGTTCCAAGGCCTGACCACTCTTGCAGTAAAGAAATTTTTCCTAATGTCCAATCTAAACCTCCCTTGGTGCAACTTGAGGCCATTCACCAATAAATGTGTTTTCATTTTTATCTTTTCTTAGACTGTGAATGACTAGGTTTTAGTGCTTCGAGTTGCTAGAACCTGTATTTTTATTTTATAGAAAAGTACTTTTCATAAATCCGGTGACTTAAAGTATAGGTACTTAAATGCTACTTGTATTGTAAGGCCAGTTTTGTGCTTGCGTCCTTTTTGATCTCCCACATCCTCCGAGCTTTCCATTTCAATTGGTCCTTACCATCAGGATTTTGAGATGGAAGGCACTGGTATTCTTAGCACAGACAAATCTTGCCACGTCTACCAACATGGAAAAGGTTAATAACAATAACCTCAGTCTGGAACTAGAATAAATGAGAAACATTAAATTCAATTATGATGAGCCTAATTCATGTAGGGTGGGGTCTCTGGACTGCAGCCATCCGAAAGCTGTTATGAGAACTTGTCCAATTCCTAAAAGTGACTCCTCGCAGAAAATAGAGTCGATTTCAAACACCTTTTATCTTTTTTACGAAGATGTACAGTCTGCAAAGCATATAGCTTAGCGTGTCCAGTTGATAGGACAACCTCTGCTTATGACTGTGGTGAATCGTTGCCTCCTAAGAACTGCAAGTTTTTCCTTGGTAGCCCCTTGGCACAGAGTGTAGTACCTCTCAGCTGCAATATTGGCCATCATAGACAATACTTTGCACAGCCCAGCCATAGGACATTAAAGAAATTACTCTAGAGGATCTCAAGTAAAAAGAGTTGCTATAGTTGGTAATTTGCTGCTGTTTTTTCTGTGCTTTCTCTGCCTGGAGTGGGTGGGAAACATTTTCTGACTATTTGTGCCCTGTGAGTAAAAGCTTTTGGGCACCTTCAGAAATGAGTCACTTGGCATCATTAGTTATATCTGAACATGTCATCTATGGGAAAGAGACCAGCTGCCAGGAGGTAGGGACAGAGCCCTAAACAGAAGGAGAAGAAGGAATTTACCTCTCAAATATATCTAAAGAGTCTTTTTAGGGGTTCAGCTGCAGCCAGAAGATAAGCTGCCTCTGTATCATCAACTCAGCCTTTATGGTATCCTGTCAGTCAGGAGAAAACAGTCTGGAACTGGTGATTATGGACAGGATGGGACAAATAACAGGGCTTGTGCTTGTCTGTAGGGTAGAAATGGAATTAAACTTCCTCAGCGTGTTAAGGTTGTATCGCAGCATTGGGCTGTTCAAACACTAAGTTACTAAGGGAAGAAGACGAGAAACAAAACGTGTCACGATTCAAGTAGAGATGAGGGGAGAAAAGAGAGGGATGCTCCATTTTAAAATTTCAATGGGAAAAAAGAAGAAATCTAAATTTTCTTCTGAATTTTTTGTTTTAACACCACTTCAAAAACCCAGAAGTGCTGACTATTTTAACTGGGAAATGCCGCCTGCTGTGTCGTCGGAATAATGCAGCAGGGACCTACAGATGCTAGTTTCCTCTCTGGGCTAGTGCATAGTTTGCAGAATATCTTCTCTTTTGCTGTGCAGTCATACCTCTTGGAGAGGTGAGGTGGTGTGGGTTGGTTTGGTGGCTGTGGAGCCAGCTGTTCACAGGAGGTATTGTCCAGTGGAGGAGCTCAAGCTGTGGAACAGAAAAGAGAAATATAAATTAGTCAAAACACAAGTCCTCACGACTCTGTAAAAGCATTCACAACTAGATTTCACATGCTTACTTTTTGACAAAATTAATTAATTAATTTATACTTTCTATCAAAAGTAAATACCTTTGTTTAGATGCAAAAACAATTTTCTGTTTAAAATCCAACATCCAAAAGGAATGTTTTGTCCAATCTTTTTCTAAGAAGATTGAAAGAATATAGCTTTTTAGCATGTCATTGCTGGAAGTCTTCAATTGTCATGCCATGATGAGATTTGCATGCCCACAGAACTGGAGATGTGGCTTGGACTGGCCAAAGAGATTGTTTCTTGGCAAGACAGAGAGGATCACAAAGGCTTTGTTTCAGGGTTCAACCATTCTTGTATTTATAGCAGTGGAAACAATAATTCAACATAACGGGTGATCTCAATCATACCAGTCAGGTCATCCTCATTATCTTCCACATTATTCCTCCTTTTCAAAATCCTCTTTTTCTACAAATTATTTTAGGAGACATCAAATGCACCTCTCTAGAAACACATAGGTAGGTATGAGAAGTTTATGTACCCCAGCATATATTTTGTGACAGTGTGAGAAAAGCCCATCTTAACTCTCTGTTCCAAGCAGATATGCTGAGGGATCTGTGTCCCACATGCGAAAACTTTCATCATATACATAGGGGGAATTGCCAAAAAATAATTAAAAAAAAAAGCTTCTGGGTGTCTTAGTTAAAAAAAATAACAGCTGTTTTTGAACAATTCCTTGCATATTAGAAGCATGTATAATAAATGTCTAGTTTCTTTGTATCTTTCCTAAATGACAGCGACCTGACTTTGTGGTACTATTTGGGCTGTGTAAACATTATTGATAGATGCAAGTCCGGGGATTTAATTTGCTGCATCCTCTCACTTACAAAAGCTGTCACCCCAGTTCTACTGTATGTTCTTAGGGCACATGTATTTAAGTGCACTAGAAACACTGAAAATAAAATATGGGTGTCGCTGCTGTAAGTAGCGTTAAATATATGTGAAGACTGAATGAAACCCACAGAGGTAGGAGGTGAGAACTAAACAGCCTTGAGCTGAGAGCTAAACAGCCTTGACTGTGCACCAAGGGACTCTAACAGAGCTCAGCGTGAGACGTCTTACACGCACTGGTCAGTTGGATCATGTGCCACTTTTACTGCAGTGTTTTATTGAATGCCTGCCTGAGCAAGGGTACCCTGTGCCACTCACGGTGCTCAGCTGTGACTGTGGGTACCCACTGCTGAGTGGGGAACACACAAGGGACCAGCTTTGCTTGTGCTGCACAAGGCCTCTTGGTAGGGTCCCTCTGTGCTGGAGCTGCCCCTGTGTGGGTAAGCAGGGTGCGATGACATTGTGCTGCGGCTCCGGATCGGAGCTGAGCACTGGAGGTCCTCCCCGGCACAGCAGGGTGAGCTGCCAGCCCTCGCACACATGCTGTGGTCAGAGCAATAATGCCGTCTGACTTTTAAAATCCGTGTTAGGAGGAAACTGGTCTCCTGCCTGGTTTTTGTTCTTATCAATGTTCTCTTTTTATACTCTCCAGTAACTACAGTAAATACCCTAATCTCTTGCTCTGCTTCTGGGTTTCTTGCCAGTGGGAGAAGCTGCAGATGACGGCCAGCGAGAGGAGGAAGATCATGTGCTCTGTAACATTCCATATCATTGCCATCACCTGCGTTGTGTGGTCTCTCTATGTCCTGATAGACAGGACCGCTGAAGAGATTAAACAGGGACAGACTACTGGTATGTTACTTGCTTATCTTCCCACTTACTCTCTTGGAATAATTATTTATACTGAATGCAGAGAGGATGCAGAGCATGAGTGTGCAGGTAATGTTTATACTTAGATAGTCAGCTTTAGCCTGAGGTTGGGTTGGTTTAAAAGCACAGTTCTAAAATGATTTAGTTAAATCAGTGTAAATTCATCTGTGAGTGCTTTTTAAGTCTATTTCAAGTCAATTTAGTTTGCACTTGTGAAAGGCACAGATATGAGAGCTAATCCACAGCCAGACACAAAATTGCGCTGCCTTAGCTAATTTAGTTTTGAATCGGAACACTTCCTGAGCAGATAAGGACATAAGCATTTGTTTGCTGCTATGGCTACCTTCTAACTGGGCAAAACCAGAACAGTTTTTAAAAAGAGAAGAAGTAAGAGGAACCTAAATTCAAATCTTTGCAGTAAATCAACAGGGTTTTCTTTCTATTCGGTCATATGTGAGGTGGGTTAGCACAAGTTTCCTGTGAGAGCCGTGTTAGACTGGAGAAATTTTTATGACTGGTTCTGCCTAAAGCAGAGGAAGTTCAGGTTGATTCTTAGGACTTCAATTCACGCAACTGAGATGAGGATCACTGCAATTCACCGCTGCAGGGGTGTCTTAACTGCTTGAATAGTAGGTTTTCTTTAGTATGCCAGCTGTAAACTTACCAAACTGGAATCTGTTTACCTGGGTATGCTGGGCTGCAAATTTGCAGCTTTCACAGAACTGTTTCTCGGGCAGCTGAGCTGTCCCTGAAGGTGGGGATAGAAGGGATGGGGTATCTACCAAGGCTGGGAGCCATTAGAAGGCAAGCTGTCCTTGCTCACAGAGCATTGCATGCCAACTAGACATGCAGGTGGAAAATATTTTGCTGGTTTTTTCTGGGGAGGTAGCTGAGCATCCGTAAACCTGCAAATCCACAGAGCTGTTACAGTCTCTTCAGAGCAGAATCAACTTCAAACTGAACAGTTTTGCTGTCATTTCTCATTTGGGCTGTAATTTGATTGTTCATTACTTCAGTCAGGAAGCTGCTTTGAATGAAATCTTCTAGTTTCTGTTCCATCCAACCCCATCTCTTCCATGTATGGTGAAAACTGTTAGCCTTTTGGTGTAAGGTTTCCACATGATAATGAAAAGCATATGCTGTCAAAGATTTATCATCTCCAGGTTATTTTAGCCAATAAATGTATTAGATGAACATGAATAGGAGGAATATTTAGTACTTGTTATAGTGCCTTCTTTGCTCCCTTCATTTGGATTTGAAATCTGAGGAGTGCTGTAATGAGCTGGGTGTGTGGCGGTATACATTCATGTCTGCACAGGGGCAAGCATATACTATCACTGCCTACAGATGGCATCAGATGGCTCACCTGTGAATCAGAGGTTCAGGTATTAATCACGGGTGGGATTTCATCAGTAGTCACGCTGCCGTGCCCTTTGTATTTTGGGACTAAAATATTTTCATTTCTCCCACGCTACCATGCGTTTCCAAAAGAACACTGGTCTGTATCTCGTTAAAAACTTTGAAGACTTGGAAGGCCATGATTTTATCCTCTGAGAAACCTGATAGTGGGTGATTCAGCATGGTTTCATATCCATCTTGTGATGCCGCTTATCTTTAAAGAGGAGAGAGGCTGGATGGATACAGGACCTATGTAAGCGGAAGATGTGTAAAATGAATAGTCTCTCATTTAAAAGTAGTTGATAGAGATGTAACAAGATCCAATGTCTAAAAGTTCAAGCTAGAAAAATTCAGGAAAAGTAATGGTGGTCATTTTTAATGACAGAGGGTAAGCTTGCCAGAATGCTTCAGCATCTCCAACGCTTGCAGTTTTGCATCAGAAGAGACACTTTAGTTCAACTACAAGTTACTGGGTCTGATGCAGATAAAAGTGGTCTGCATAACAAACATGTCAAGCTAGGTGGTAACAATCATTCCCTTTTGAGTTTAATGACTATGACTCCGTGTACTGTGTGATCACAGAGTGGAACAGACTTCTTGGGTCACTGAGTTGAGTCTCCTGCTATGAAGAGGAAACCATGCCATAGAATCCCTTTCATCATCTGATCCAATTTTTGTTTAAAAACAGGTGTAAAAAGACCTAAACATATTACTGGCTGTTGCCTTGACTCTGTTTATGATTGTGCCGCACAAGGGCGCAGACACAGAGAATCAATTGTTTTGTTTTTCCTCCGGTGGGTGAGAACAAATGTGATATGTGAAGTAGAAGTCTGCATGTGTTTGACTTGAAGGGGGGAAAAAAAGGCCAAACAAGAAAAATAACAAAATAAGAATAGATTGCATGGCCCAAACTCTGTGACAGTTTCCTTACAGGATGTTTTTGAGAGATCCAATGTAGTCCAGCCAATATTGACCAGGTCCTCTTTCTTTTTTCTTTTTTTATTTTCTTTCTTCCAGGGATTCTAGAGTGGCCATTTTGGACTAAGCTGGTGGTTGTGGCTATTGGTTTCACTGGAGGACTTCTGTTCATGTATGTACAATGCAAAGTGTACGTACAGCTGTGGAAGAGACTTAAAGCTTATAACCGAGTAATATATGTACAAAACTGTCCGGAAACTAGCAAAAAGAATATTTTTGAAAAACCTGCACTAATGGAGCCAAACTTCGAAAGTAAAGAAATGCTTGGGGTTCACCATTCAGACACAAACTCTTCACATTACACAGAGCCAGAAGACTGTGCTGCAGAAATCCTTCACGTCTGATTGCTGGGTTGGAGGGCTGTTTCTGTATGTCCGTGAGGATTTAAATATCATTGTTTACTGCAAACTGCTCTACCTTTTTAAAATCGGCTAACAGCTGAGGGCTGGCGGATGAATTTTTTTACATTTGTTTTTTGTTGGAATTTTTTTAAATCCCTTTGGCATATCTGTCAATGTCATCATGGTTGCATACCTCTCAACGTTTTGTCTCTCGTACTGGCTGATCAAAGAGCCACAGGATACTGGGTAGAATGAGCCTTGGGTTTGGTTATCAAGCAAGCCGCTAGTGAACTGTCGTCAACTTCATGGAGTCTGTTACTTTAGAAGATGACTCTAAATGATTCTGGAATATGTGTAGAGTGGGGTTTGTTTGTTTGTTTGTTTGTTTGTTCGTTAAGCGTGATGAAGGAGGTTGTCCCAGACATTGAGGGAAATGAGAGAGCTAGAGTCTAGTCTACCGCTAACACTGCCACTAACATTTTGTCTTAGGCAGCAGGTGTAAAATTTTGCTTTACATATTGTGATGAGACTTACAAAGCATATAGCACTTTTAAAAATCTTTATTTTGTAATATGTATGTCAAGTTGGAATGAAACTTGAAAGAATGTGTCATTTTCAAAACATTTCTTCATTCTTTACCCCATCTGTTCTTCTGGAACGTAAACCTTTTGCCTTATAAGAAAAAAAAATTAAAAAAAGTTCCAACCTCTGATTTCCAACACATGCCCACATTATCTTACTGAACTTAACACTAAAAAACTCTGCCTCTTTTGGTTTCCTTTGAAGAGCAATTTTTTTCAAAGGATATTGCACCTGTGACTTGTGTATGGGGAGTGGTGGATGTGTACAGTGTTCGTTTTCAATGCGTAATGGTTTCAGTGCTCTGTTTTGGGATTGGTTTTGCTTCTTTTTTCAGCAGGTCAAACCATCAACGCACCTACACATACATACCTGATGTAACTTTCATTCCAAACCATTGGCAAAGGGTTTGTTGCTATATTGGTAAAAATGTGAGCTGTTATCAAAAAAAAGATACTTAGTCAATACAGCTGAAATTGGTTTTCCTTCTTTAGTGCTGTGTCATGTGTGAATTACCCAAGAAT
Organism: Fulmarus glacialis; assembly: GCF_000690835.1. Classification (NCBI taxonomy): domain Eukaryota; kingdom Metazoa; phylum Chordata; class Aves; order Procellariiformes; family Procellariidae; genus Fulmarus; species Fulmarus glacialis. Next base: position 8,506 of record NW_009223590.1, on the reverse strand, counting down.
TTCACGTTGTCAGAGGAGATGCTGAGATCAAAGTCTAGGAAGTAAATATTGCATTAAGTGGATGAGTTTAAAAATACCTGCCTGGTTTTCGTTCTGATGTGATGCATTACATGGTTAGAGAATAGTTTTGTCTGTGCTTTTGAATTTGGGACTGGCTTTTTAATCAGTCAGCCTTAATGAAAAGAGAGGGACAGCTTTAAAATCTGTTTGTGGGGCTTTAGGCAGAGTTGCCCAAAGCCTGGGGTGTCTGCTGCTAATTTGCTATACCAATCTGCTTCACTGAACCACTGTCCAGCTTCAAGCCCTCATTTAACCAACGTCTCAGTGTGACTGAGAAGCAAAGCCCCACAAAAAGTCAGCACACGATACCTGAGCCCTGTCTAAATCTCTGTAAAGTCAATGATAATCTTCTGGTTGGTCTTAGTAGGAATTGCCTGGACTTCTCAGTTAGGTAAAAGCTTCTGTTTACTTGTTGAGATACTGAACTAAATCCCCAGCTGCGGTTCAGGTTTTATTTAGTCTTTTTCAAGTACAACTTTCATCGGGCAAGTTCTTTTCATAATAACAGTAGTTGCTTTAAGACTTCCCAAAGAATAACAGTAAGAGATCGGTGATTTTTTTCCTCAAAATGTAATATTAATTTATTTCTAAATTAGTATTTTAAAAGAAGGCAGAGAAGGGACTATGGTAAGAGAACACACACCAATGGTTTCTAAGAGCTGTTAGAGGAAAAGCGTGTGTGTGCGTGCGTGGCTCTGTGTGATCTCATACTTGAAGCTTACTGGCTGTGATCTTCATGAACAACATGGTACCTTGCTCTTGAGATGTTTTAAAATACCCAGACCTCTAGGCAGTCCTAGCAAAGCTGCACTGGCATGGGTTTGTGTACTGGCTAGGTGTCAGGATGTCCCATGCTTATGTGATACAGGCAGACAAACCCTGCATACCCTGCTAGTAGCGGGGCAGCGGTCTTCGTGACCATACGCATGTAGAGTTTGTTGCCTATGCCTGCCCTAATTTAAAGTGCAATTACTCGGGCCCTTTCCTGAACTCTGCTGTGGGTGATCCTCTTCTATTACGAGAACCCAGATAATACACTGTCTTGTTTTGTTTTCTATTTTGTTCTGTGAAAAGATTTACTAGATAAACTCAGGTGGGTTAAATATCAGGTCTTACACACCTTCATCATGTTCTTCGGAAATGCCCAAGTGCACAAGGCTTACATGTCTGCAAGATGCTCATGTTACAGCTGCAAGATGCACAGAATCAGCTGCCGACTGATGCTGTGCGCGTTCTCACCTGATCTGTGGCCAGTAGGTGAAATGAAAATCGACAAGTTCTGGTGTGAAACCTTCTCCAGCTCAAACCTGAGAGGCACTGGTGTCTGACTGATGTTCTGACAAGTGCCGATATGGCTTACTGTAATGTGCTGGTCCTGTTTCAATCACTGTCATACCTGATTCTTGATAAAACATTATGAAATCTCATTTGGTGTTTTGGAAGCTCCATGTGGCACATGCCAGGTAGCGTTCAGTGTATTCAGGATTTTTGCTGTGCCCCTGTATCTTAACTTGGGAAGAAAAATCTTCTGGGGAAACATATTTGTGGATGAAACTGTTTTAGCCAGTGTTGCTGCTAACCATTCCCTCTCCCAGCAGGTCTTTTCTGAATGAAAATTAAGGCCTAATATTTAAACTCTTTAAACTGCTTAGGAATGCTCATACCAGGAAGGGCTGCAGGAGAGATCCATGTGTCAGGGGTTTTCATTTATGCTGGTCACAATTCTCATGCTGATTCTTGCTTGGTGTTAACAGTGGGTTTCTGGAGCTGCAGTTCTCTGCTTCTGCATGGTGCCATCAAATGGTGTGAGAAGGCTGAATGGTGCTTTTTCCTTCTTTCTCCTCAAGGAGATACTGTTGACTTGTTTTCAGCTTCCAGCTGTGAGGCACTGATGCTAGCTCAGGTGAGCTCTGTCCTTCCCGCCCAGATGTCAGTAAGGGGAACGACCACCCCCTGTCAGGTCAGGTTTTCCAACACTTCCTTCTGGCAGCTTTTGAAATGACTGAAATAGAAGTCCGACTGTTTTTTGGTCCTTGTTCCTTGGCCAAAGTTAGTTTGGGTTACCTGGGTCTTTTCTGAGACCAGAATTTAAGTAGGAGGGAATATAGGCTTAATACCATCTACCACGGTCCCTTCCCTAGATTGCCAGAGCCTTTGCTGATGTGTCCCATGCCCTAGACATATGACCCTACTCCCATTGCATTGACTTAAATCCTGTCCAAAAAAGCACCGGCTGTGCCAAGGAAATTTCCCCGCTGTGTCATATTTGGTGTATCTGCCAGGTCATGAACATGCAGTATGTTAGAAATACAGGTGTGTGCTGCAGAAGGTTGATCCCATTTAAGAGATCATGAGATGTTAAATTCCTATGAATTCTCAGGACTTTCTTCAACCGTAACCCTGTATTTTGGGAGCGGGGATGGTGTTTAAAATGTTGCCCTGTGTTCTGAAGAGATGGCTAGACCTGGGGGCAGCTTACTCTGGTTGAATGTCGTTGAGATTGGCTTTGCTTCAGCAGGCGAGATTCCAGGACAGATTCCACAAAGGTTACGCTCAGCCTGCAAGGGGTTAGAGAAGTGCTGGGCCTCCGTGGTGTACCTGGGAAATCCTGGGAAGCAATAGTAACTCCCTGTCCAAGCCCACTTCTGCCCATCCCCTGTACTGATCAGGGCATCAATCCCACTTGTGGCGGTGCTGTGAGGAAGGGCTCTCTTGGCGTGCCGCTCTTCACAAACCGTTGAAGTGATGCATGGATACGGCCACGCATGGGAGCTGGTTGCTTCTGCCCTGTGTTTGGCTGGGTAAGTATCTATTACAAAGTGGGAGCCGGGTCCAAATTTCTCCTAAAGCTGAAGTGTGTTGAGGTATAGATTTCTGGTGTAGTCTGCTGTGGAGGTTGTAGCCAGCAATGAAGGGGAGGTTGGTGATTCTGGGTTGGGTCCCTCTCAAATAGGGGTGAAACAGGGCAAATACAAAAGCAAGGATATTGCTGGCTGGATTTTCACAGTGTTATATTAGATATGCAAAGAAAACTTCTAAGTGGGACCTTTTATTTTGTGATTATTTTTTAGTTTTGAGGTATTGCAGTGTCTGTATATTCCAATGAAGTACTGAAAGCACTTGTCTTTGTACGGAAGATAACTGTTTAAAAATCGCAGCTGATCTTGTATTTAGGTAAAACATTTGTAGGTAGGTAATTGCATAATGTTAAACAACTTTACACTGGCATGTGTTGTATAGTTTATACAAGACACTTCACACTTCTGCAGAATTTTTTAGTTAGTAAATTTCTAGTAACTTAAATGTATAGTTTTGTATCCTTTCATGTATGTTCGTTTTCTCAGTATTACCACTTGCAGAATTATTTTTAGTTTCTTAAACTGTAATTGGTTATTTGTGTGTGATACACAGGGTTATTGACTGCAGCAATAAAGTGTTTCTATAAAAAAAACAGAACAAACCAAAACCATTATAGTATCCATTTTGTTTGAAAAAGCATTAGAGGCCCACGCGAGAGAAAAGTCAAGTTCTCCAGTAGTAAGGTGATGATCAAAGTGAGTTACTTCCACTTGAGTAAACATGCAACTTGATGGGTCTTCAGTGTAGCAGGCCAACGCAGGGTAGCATCCCATGACGTTAAATTTGATGTTAAAATGATTCATAATGATAAAGGGGTGGTTAACCATCAGAATAAGTGGGCGACTCCTTCGATGCAGTGAGAAGATATGACTGTGCAGGTGCTTTGGGCTCAGATGCAGGAATCATGGGGAGAATTTTCTGGCTCGTGCCATGCAGGAGGTGGGGAGAGAGGATTCCTGTGGTCCTTAAAATCTAGAGCTTCTGGAATCAATACTGAGTGTTGCTACGAATGCTTCATGTCTGAAGTCAGCGTTCTCACAAGCATCCGTTTCTATGCAGAGGTGCAGAACAGAAGATGCTCGTTACTATGATTCTCCTCTAGAAAGAAAAATAACTTTGTGTAAGCGTGGTGGATGGCTGCATTTATCCTTCGTTGCTGATGGCATGAGCTCGATTGCAGTGCTATGCATGTTTTCATGCGAGGACCACGCCTCAGAGTGCGAAGTCTTCAGCAGTTTCTTTTGAATAGATTTCTAGCACCAGTAGGTCAAGGAAGACAGCTATCTGCTCTGCTGTGAGAAAGCTTGTATCAAAAGCATAAATGCCAAAGAGCAAATAAGATCTGGAAAGTTGTGTCTTTAACAGACACAAGGGGGCTCAAAGAAAATCTTCTAATTTATATTTCTTTTTAAGGAGCAATTAGTTTTTAATTTTCTTTTAGGTAAGAAAGGGGAAGAAATCTTAATACTGCAACCCTAGAGAGGTGCCTCCCATGCAAAACAAAAGGCTCTGTCCTATATTACCTTAGTGAAGCAAGTCTGTTGTAGTAAATGAAGCTACTTACATGAAGTTTGCAGACCCACCAGCAAGACCTCTTACACAAAAATACCTTGCTGGAGAGGTGGTAAGATAGTTTCCAGGGCCTGCTGTTTGACTGACAGACCCTGGGATGAAAAGCTGATAGACGGTTTAAGGAACAGAGCCTGTAGAGCCATCTGGCTGCTGGTTAAGTGCTCCTCATCTTGGGTTCAGGCACCTCGAGTTAATTATAAAATAACTTCTTCCCTCTTGTAAACCTCATTTTCATGTGAAGGAGTATTACTGTCACTGTGTGAAGTGTGTCCATCTCCAAGGCGGAGCAGAGCAGTGGCTCAGCGGCTCGTGGCACAACTGTGGCTCCAGGAACAGGATTTTTCAGCTGGTCCCCAGGAACTGGAGCTGTCTGGTGAGTAGTTACTGGTATCTGGCTGGCAGGACCAGTATGACTTGCCTCTCAGAGCAGGACAGAGGGGGGTTGTTGGGAGGCAGGAGGGCAGCAGCAGGGGTTGGCAAGATCCACCTGAGTGCCCTCTGGAGACTACGGAGGTGTCAAAAAGTGTAACTCCAGCTGCTGACTCTGAAAACCAAGCCCCGAGAGTCTCAAGAGCCAGGCTTGCGCCTGCGCTGCTGCTCAGCCCATCCTGCAGGGGCTGTACATCCTCCTCCTCTTCCCACAGCCGCCCTGTGGACCACTCTCCTGTCACCCACCCCCTCCATTTCAGACTTCCCTGTCCCCAGCCTGGTCACCCATATCATGGTGTGTTTGCCCCTTTCCATTCATTCTACTTGCACAACTCAAATTTCCTTCCTTTTCCCCCCTTCCTCCTTCACCACTGTCATTGTTTCTCAGCCTTCACCAAGGCTGGGCAGAGCGCTGTGCTAGGAGGAACCAAATTACAATCAGCATGTGATTCATAGGAATGACCGTGGAAGTACCCAAAAGTGACACTGTGCAAGTCAAACTCAATGTCCACCTGCGATCCCTAGGCTCCAGTCTCTGATGTGTAGGATGCTGTCTGACATTTTGGGATTGTATTGTGTTACCCCAATACAGACAGTCAGAAGAGGGAGGATGCTTTTTCACAGTCCTGGGATGGATGGATGACATCAGAAAATCAGGCAAGAATATCTTATTATAGAACAAGAACCGAACAGAGGAAAAATTCATTCATCTTGGCTAAATGGAGAGAGAGGGGAATATAATTCACAAAGAAGGCAGGGGAGGTTTTTTTAAAAAATCAAACATCGTTAGAGCCCTGGGTAAAGGAAACAGGGAGCAAGTTCAGTGCGTTACACAGGGTAGAAAAATAGGAAATATAATATTGCTCAGACAGGGTCAAGTGATGGCAAACTCGAAGAATATGCTTTTAAAGTGTATTCTAGGGAAAAGGCAAGATTGGTGGCAGAGGAACTGAAAGCTGAAAACAGAGGGGAGACCTTGCTTGAGAGTGTTAAGGAGATGAATAAAGTTATCTCAGAGGCTTTAACATAGAGGGGGGTTTGAAATAACTGAATAAAACACCAGAAGGTTGCACAGAGCAGAGGGGGAAGATAACCACTCAGAGTGTGCTTGTTAAATCCCAAAGCGTCAAGGAATCAGGCTTGCAATTCCTAACATTTTAAGACTTTGCTGAAATTAACATCCCAGTCGTTTTTGCTGGGAGCCCCTTGCTGTGCTGGTTTGCTCTGATACTCTCTGTCTCAAAGGCCACCTGCAAACAAGGCAGGCCAAGCAGGCTTGGGAGAATTCATCATGGTTACAGCCATAGGGTCTGGTGCTGGGGACAGCAGGTGCCTTTGTCAAGGGCAACAGTTATCCTTGTGGTTGGGAGAGAATAGGAAATGTCTTGGGCTGATGACTTGATCCCAACATGAAAGCACAGCTGCCTTAGAGAGTGTATGTAGTACTTCATGTTTGCTTTACCCCTGAGCATCCCAAATTAACTCACAAAGTACCATTGTTCCCTTCCTGTGGATAAACTGGGGTCTCTCTAGAGTCTGCCTTGCCACTTGTCTTGCTCTTATATTTAACTTCTTGCTTTTAGAAGTGCTGTGTTAAAAGAGAACTGATTCTGAACATGGGATTAGCTAACCCAGTGTTTCTCATGCCAGCAAGATGATGGGTTTTTTTATCCCAAAACTGTGTTTTCAGGATCATGCTACATTCATGGCCACACCTAAGCAGTTGATGTACACCAGAGAAATCAGACCATTAAACCGTTTCGTTGAGCAGCTTTCTTGCAGCCCCGGGCCAAATTAAGCTGTGGTAGAAGTTAAAGGTATTATTTCAGGGATTAATTTGGACCTGCCTGACTTCAGATTAGAGCTGATATTGCACAAGTCTCTATCAGGACTCTACCTTTGCTGCTGGGGCTTAGGCCTTTTGCACCAGTCTTCAGTCTCCCACTGCTATTCTAGTTTTGCAGTTCTCAAACATGTGCAGCACCATATGATACCAAAAGAGTAGCCACTAATGCGGCTGTATTCCTTGTGCTTGCTTTGTCCTCAGTTTACCTGTCCCATGCCTCTGCTCTCCCCTCCTCTTTAGCAGTGTTACCTGCGCAGCCTCCCAGCACTGATTTGGGGAGGGGAAGCCTGAAAGCAGGCTGCCTTCTCTCTGTCTCCCTCCTCTCCTCTTCTTGCAAAGTGCCAGGGTGGCACAGCTACATCCGCAGAGGCAGTGAGAGGATCTGCAGATTTAGGGGGAAGTGCTGAGGTCAGGCGGTCCCAGATCCCATGGTCCTCAGGGCTGAGGAAGGTGTCCTAACATCACGCTAAATGGGATGGAGGATCCAAGGAACACCGCCTCAAAAAGGGGGTAGGAAGTTCATGAGGAGAGAGAGACTCACAGCCCCTTGTAATCTGGATGATCCCTTGCACAAAAGGTATAAAGATATTGTAGTAAGTGTTGATATAGCAACCCTGCTGGGGGTTTGTGAGAGATCCAGCTGGTGTCAGAATTGCTACTGCCTGGGTGGCAGAGCAAGGACACTCTGTGCTCAGCTTTGCAATCCCGGCGTTAATTTCTGGACACTCTGAGCTGGGACAGAGGCAGGTCTATGAACAAGGAGCTTTTTCTTCCCATTCTGGTGGAGCAATACGCAGTTAGCACCCATATGTTCTCAGCTATTAAGCCCATGCCCCTTAGATTATTTATGTAGCTTGGAAATTTCTGTAGGCTCTACTGATCCCCTCTGTCATTTAATTACCATGTTGTATCATTCCTCCCCACTCCCAGTCCTTATTAGCATATTTCAAGGGAGCCATCTGCCCACCCAAATTGCCTGTAGCCTCAGGAGGGCTATAAGATATGTGACATCTTCACAGAACAACCTTGTTTTTCACTGGCATTGCAAGGAGATAAAGAGGGACAGCAGCTGACTTCCACTGTGAATTTCCCTGTAATAACTCTGAGTGATGCCTAGGCGAATGGGAGCTGTGAATAACAAGCAGCAAAATCCATGGCAGAGTAGATGTGCCCCTTGGAGGGGGCTGTCCTAACCCCCCACTAACACACAGCCAGCTCATGTTTTAAGGGCCCAGTTTCCCAGCTCCCTGCTTGTGAGTGCACAGATTCCACCACTGCCTTGTGAAACCATCTTCAAGCGAGGAGCGAGGTGGGTGAGAAGCAGAGGGGCTCGAGTGCAGAGGTGATGCAGGGAGCCGTTCCTCCCTCCCCAGGAAAGCGGCTTGGGGAGAAATACGCCCGGGCTCGCTGCCTGCATCGGGTCCGTGACTGGACGGGACTGCCTGGTTTTGCAAGCAGGTGCCAGAAACCAGCACTGGGTCTCAGCAGCTGCGCACACAAGGACTGCCAGGCATGAAGGCAGTTGTTGATGGCGATTAGAGGTCGATTACTCCGACACCTTTTGCATTTTTCACGCTGGCAAAGGAGGTAATATTGCACACCACCTGACAGCAGCCCCGTCTTAAAATAGAATGCAAAATAGGGGGGAAAATGTGGTTTTTTCCTATTTTTATTTTTCACACTGGCAAAGGAGGTAATGTTGCACCCCGCCTACAACAGCAGCCCCGCCTTCCCCTCCGG